>NC_092591.1:13915000-14215000 GCF_047663525.1 Anas platyrhynchos
ATAAAAAAAAGCACATGCTGAAAAAACACATTGTGTTTTATATCTTAACTTCATGCACAGCTGTAGTATTCAGGTATGCAAAGCTAAACACTCACAGAAATCTACTGCTCAATCTGAGACTTTCCATTTATCTATGTGCCTTTCTACCTGGTTATTGTAACATGGCCACCATTGCGGTATTTTGGTGATAAGCAGCTAAACTTAAACAGATAACAAAGCCAGTGAATTTGCAGTTAAAGCTGACACTCTGCTGGTAACACGCATGATGCTCATGGACATGCTTTTAAAAGGTGATACATGTTAAAGTTGAACTGTAAAGCTGGAGTGAAAATTATGTTAAGTTCAAAAATATGTCCTGAAATTCTCATCCATCAGGCAAGTTTTACTGTAGCTTTCAAAATTCTCTCTCCTTCTATATAATAATCTGGCTTTTTCTCCTTGATAAGGACATTCCCAAACATAACTGTGTGTGATATCACACATACCAGAACCAAGGATACTATAAAGAAGACGTTCTAGAAAATCATCTTTCAAAACAGTACATCTCAGAACAATGCATGTGCTTAAAAAAGTATTTTTTATTTTTTTTTTGGGGGGGGGGAACTGGAATAGTAATATATAAAGCATTCCCAAATGCAAAGCTAAAAACCTTTATAAATTTTCAGGGGAAAAAAAAAATGTTGAAACTGATGAGCTTGAATATACTTGTGTTTATTGAAAGCATGTCACAGCTCTTCAATGGCTATGAAATACTCACTTGTTTGGGAGAGGTCACTCAAAAAAGGTAGGATCATTTCAGGTACACAATTCAACTGAGTGCATAAAGGCCACTCACTGACTGATTGTGTATAGGCAGCACTAATCTTCCGTCAATTCCTATAATGTGAGAGTTGAATTTTGTTTTTCCTGTTTTACCAAAAGTGGTTTCACTGTTCCCTCTGTGTCACCTCCTTTCCCATTTGACTATTTTTGTTTTGTTTTGTTTTGCTTTGTTTTCTTTTTCTCGTTTTGGTCTTTTCCCCACTCACCTCTTCCATTCATATACTTCCTACTGTTCCCAAATGTGATTCCACCATAAAACCATCTTCCATTGCTCCCTACCTTTCCCCTCCAGGTACATGGGTTATATTTGCTTGGTGGGAGAAGGATATGGAAGGAAATTTTCCTGGAAATTTAACATCTCTGAGTTAGCTGCTCTTTGTAGCTCAGCCTTCATGACAGCCTCAATTGCACCATCACCTTCATCCCCTATATTGCTAAGTTTGCCCTTCCTGTCTCCTGCACTAGCATATTCCTTTATACTAAGAAAATCCTTTCTGATCCTTTCAAATTTCACATTTGTCTTTTGTCCCTCCCCATCTCTATTCCTATGAAAAGAGTCACCTCAGACACTCCCCTGAATTCCATACCCCCAACATATATATATATATTTTTTTTCCATTTTCCTCTTCCACCTTTGAATGCCTCTTTCCTACTCATCACATAAATATATGTTCTGACATATTTGAAAACCCAGCATTATGTACTTGGCACACTAGTGATTTGAGGTGGAACAGAGAATAAATATAGCCATAATATACTTTAAAATAGGTGAATTAGTTGGGCAGGAGACTTTTAATGCTACATGGGTGGTCAGTAAAAAAGTAGCAATTACCATGAGATGGAATCAGATATACCACAGTTATTTCCTATTCTAGACACAGGGCAATACCATGGTAACCTAGACTCTATAGTATGGCAAATGTTGTTAATTATATGGTTTTTTTTAATTGAGATAATTATATTTCTTCTGTCTGAAATCAACATTTACTGGCAGTGACCAATGCCCAGAAGGATATTATCAGAAGGATGTTGCATGACCCACATTATATACATTTTATATTTCCTAATTCTAGAGAGACGATTTAATTCCATCAATATATCAGGTAAAAACTGTTCACCTTTCTGATAAATCCTGGGAAGCAATTAGAATATTAAAAGTGCAGGTGGATAAAAATTCACTGTCACCAATATGTTAGGGATGCCACATACTGATAGGCTAAACGTGGAGAAAGTACACCATACATATTATATTTGATAATTAGGCAAATGCATTTTCAAGACACCTTTCTTTAACATTAAATTTAGTTTTCCTCAAGGACTACAAACACCCATATCTATAAAGATAGTTTGAAATTTCCATCAGCTATATCTACTTTCAGTAGATATTGCTTTGCCAGAATTTATCATTTTGGTCAGAAGTTTTCTGTTGCATGGCTCTATTTCAGGTGAATATTCACTTCTGAGAATATGATTAGGGAAAATATATTGTCTTCCAATGTTTAAAAATAAATAGACCTTTCAGTTGTTTCCTTAATTGCTCTGCAATTTAAAACTGGTCAACCCCTAAGCTTCTGGGAGGGAAGGGAAAAAAATGTATTTATGGTCATTAGAGGCTTTTTATGTTTCTCAAAGTTTCTATGCATCAATCATATTGCACAGATATTCTAGGTCCCCTATGATACATACATGTATTCCTGCCATGTGAGCAAGATTTTGCTCCAGCTCACTGGAGTTGGCTGGATATCTTTATCCAGGACTACCAGCAGAGGACTTTCTCTCCCAAGCTCCTGCTGGAGTCCAAGAGATACACAAGGGGAGGAAAAAATAAGTTTTACATTGTAAGTCAGTAAAAGAGAGGAAGGAAAGGGATGTAAGGAACCTGGGAATGGAGAGCTCCAAGCAGGTGATTTTGCAGAGCTTCTATTTAGTAAAAAAAAAGAACAGCCACTTTGGACATGGAGCTAAAGTTCACACAGAGATCAGTATGTGCATGTGTTCTGCAAAATAAGGAGAAAATGAAAAACTATAAGGGCCCAGAACACGTTATAGTAAAACTGGCCAGAACATTTAGAAACATGGAAACTTTAAGATTTTCAGTAAGGAGTAACAGCGTTTGGGAGATGGGAGCAGAAAAGTAGAGATGATTCATATCTATTCACACATAGGAGGCGGATAGAAGCTCAGGGAAGAATTAGAAATGGGAAGAAAGGTATGCATGAGTACTACCAGAAAGGGGGGTAGAGAGGAGGAAAAGGATGTTGAGATTGGAAGGAACAAGAAGTAATCTAATCTATCTATCCAACTCTGTTTGGGCATGAAACTCAAATAATGAGTCCTGAGTTTGGATTTCACTGTGATGTTTAGCCAAATGACAGCAACATTTGCTCAAATTTGTTTCCATTCCATCCCTAATAATAGGTTTCACAGATGATAATAGCCCTCTACTGCTTCTGCATAGAGACCAGAAGTTACAGCCAAAGTCGCTTTTGCTGATTGATTTTTTTTTTTTCCAGTTTCCAAAACACATCCATGTTTTGAAATTATATCCACGAGTTTTAAGTTAAACAATAAGACGGTGAAGTTCATCACTCAAAGGGGTTATAATCAGGTTCTCCAGACTCAGATAGCTGAGTCTTTGGAAAATGTCTACAACCTAGCTCTTCCTGGCAATGGGATTCCAGTCTGCCTAAGGCATTGAAACATAAATTACAAAAAACTTAAAACTTAACAAAAACTTAAAAAGGTAGAATTATTTTGGAGGTTTTCAGAAGCCTCTCCTATTGATTAGATAGAGAATTTGTCCACTTATTTTAGCAGCCCAGATTCAATAACAACCAAAACTTTAAGTGCAAAAGAAATGCCAGGAATTTGATGGACTGGATTTCACTTCACAACCCTATGTAATGAAGAAGCAATAATTCATACTAAAATATTCACAGGTGTGCACTTTTCTCCCCTTCATTTGGTTGATTTCTAAACTCCAAGCAGACTTTTCAGAATAACCATCTCCCCTAGCCAGGAAGCAAGGTCAGCCAAGCCATGACCTGAGTATGAGAAGCATCAGTCAGTCCAACATGTCTGGAAAATTCACATCTTTCATCTCAAAAAGTAAGCAGGAAAATTTGACTGTTTTCAACACTTTGGTTTCCCAGATGAAGGGTTGGTCTTTGCCTCACTTAGCAAAGACCAACTTGATTAAGTCTGCAAAACACTAAGTTAAAATGGTGATGTCACCATAGAAATATCTGCCATGAATTCTGTAATAATTGCAGGGTGTACTGATCACAGCAAATGACTGATGCACAGCTTCTGATCCAAGATACTTGTTGCACAGTGTGATGTCTGAGACTGGTGCCAAGCTGGAGGTTTCAAATCAGAGTTATAAAGAACCCGGTCTTGTGTTCTTATTTTGCTGTGAAGAATTCACATTAACTTCAGATAGATAGCAGCTTCAGGTAGGTAACAATAAGGGGAACATAACTATGTCTTCAAAGCAAAAAGCCCATAAAATAACAACACAGATGTGGTTCTAGGTATGGTCAATATAAGCACTGGTGCAAATGGTCCACTAAAGTCCTCAAAAACAGGAAAGTCTGCTAGGGGTCTTCTAATACATTGGAGACTGGCGGTCTCTTCAATCAAGTAACCAGCTTTAATGTGAAGAGCATCTTTGATCCTGAGGAGGTTGGGATAGTTTAAACTAGACATATATTCAAGGCAGGCCAGCATGGGGACACAGCTTATCTTCTCTAGAAAACCGTGGAGAATCATAGTGAGGAACACTGTTTATGTCTCAGTAATACTCTGAAACTACAGTGAAGTCCTTGAGGGTAGCACCTTGTATCTAGGAAGCAGAAATTCACATTGAAGTTCTATTTTTTGTACCTGCTAGCTCTTACACACTATTATATGTATTCTATTACAATTGGGAGTGGAGTATCACAGCATGGAAAACTGCTGCATTTTAACTGCAAAGGTTTGCTTTCAAAGAAATGTACCTCTGTTTACAGAAAGCCTGGGTAGAGTTTCAAAACTATTTTTGTCCCTATAGTACAATATTATCTTATATATTTCTTACCTGAATTGTGATCCTGGAGACAGGCAGGTGCTGAACTAGACCTCCCAAGTACAACTGTAATATATGGGAGCTAGCTATTTGGTACTCAAAGATATTTACTTTAATACTGGATTTTTTTGGGGGAAGGCTTGCTTTTATTTCATTCTCACTGCTACTTCATAAGAAAAAAGAAACACAGGGTGGAATGAGAGGAGAGCAGTGAGACTACAACATTATTTCTATAATCTACTATAGTTGGGTAAATGCTATTAAAAAGCTTGTGCAGTCACTGGAATTTAGAAATGGATTCACATCAACCATACTATCTGCTAGTTTTGTTTGCTTTCTAGGGACATTTATATGATTAAATTAATATTGTGTCTATTCACAGAGAATTTCAGAACAGCAGACATTAGTATTGAGGGAAACTAAATCTTAGATTCACACACATGAATATATATCCCAGAAGTTTTTGCACGCTCAATGCATTGGAAAAATAAATCAACACCATGTGACTCATCAAAGCAGTCATAACTAACAAAGCTCAAGAAGTGACTGGTGAATGTTCACACAGAAGTGTTCCTGAGCAATCCATGCAATTAAAAGTACTTAGAGAGGAAAAAGGATCTTGTTGAATTCTTTTGCATAATAAACTCAAGGAAACCTCAGTCTGCCCATGGAGATCCTGTAAGCAGAAAAAGGGCTAAGCTTACTGACTAAACTATTCATTGCGAATTATTCCCTCTGCTCTAATGTCTGCACGGCATGAAAGCATGGTGCCAGCCCTGCTACACACTGTAATTTTACTCTTCGAAGAATAAAGTGGGACTATACTGCTGGGCATGTTAAAGCACTCTGCAGAGGACCTTATATATATTTTTAACATATGACCTGCCTTTGTTTTTTGTTTGGAAAATAGAGACCTATCAGCCTTCAGAGAGAAAATATTAGTCTCCAGACAGTGAAATAAGATAATTTTACTTTCTCTCATTGAGGCAATATTTTGTGCAAAAACTCTATAGGACTTTAATGTAGACTGAGAAGTCAGAGATCAACACAGGAAAATTCAGCCAGCTTGTTTTTATATATTTTTTTTTTTTGTCTGACTATGAATTACAGATTCCTTTAGCAAATTCCTGGCTAATTGTTATTTTTCCTTGATTAGATTGTCCTTTATAAAGACATTTGTTCTTTTCCTTGCCAAGGTATAATATAAAATCATATCTGAGAATTTGTAAAGTGCTTTGGACAACACAGTAATAAGTATATTCCAATGAAGAATCCCACAAAGGAGATATCATCCTCCCCCCTAATTTTTCCTAATACTATCATTCCCTCCCTCTCTCCTCACGAAGTTTTTCCTATACAATTCATCCTTTTCTCCAGCCCAGATCTCTACAGCTTCTGTTCCTCTGTGGGATGCCTGCATTGCTCCCCAATGGCACGTGAAAGCCACTGCTGCACCCAGGGTTGAGATTTTGGTAGGTGGCACAGGCAAAGTGTTCATGATCCTTTAGGGGTCAAAGAAAATCAGCCCTTGAGCTATAATCCAGACTACCCCATTCTGAATTTGGGACAACACAAAAACTAGTTATAAGATGTGCTGCATGGCAGTGGTCACTAGAATTCCTCTCTGTGGGAGGAGGATGCTGACATCTTTCCAGGTCTCAGCATCAAGAAGTATATAAAACTGCTCTCCCTAATTGTAGGCATACGTCAAGCAGATTATTGTCTATAAATGTAAAGGTGAAAAAAAAAAAAAATTAGAGGAGGAAAATTCTCATAGCCTGGGAAACAGAAATTCAATCTAGACAGCAAGGTCTAATGGTATGATAAAGATACACTTTATAAAGGCTGGAAAAGTAGTGCCCTGATTTGTAGAACTTAAAGCTAAAAAGTGAGAGGAGCAGGTATGGTGTTAATAGCCTCCAGCATTTTGGAACAGAGTAATAATTCCGTACAATAATGGAGAAACCAGGGCTCAAAAAGAGTGATGAAAAGGTTGCATTTTTTGTCATACTGAGCCTGTGACCAGACATCTGGCCAGAGATGGATTGTATGAGATGTACAGACTGGACAGAAGGTACCAATAAAAGATGAAGAGATAACTGCTAAGGAGCCATTGGGTTTGCAACAGTTGCTGAGGGTGAATTAAATCATGGAGGAATAATACACATCAGGAGATGGGAGATCATTGACAGAAAATAGGAAGAGGGGAGAGTACCGAAGAAATGCTTGGAATGTTTGCTGGGAAAACAAACAAACAAAACAAAACAACAAAAATACACACAAAAATAAATAATAAAACAAAAAAAAAAAATAAGCATCAAGTTGTGGAAACCCACTGTGGGGAAAGGGAGAGTTGTGGGAGATGGAATGATAGGGGCTCAGCATTCCCATGAATGCTCACAGCTTTGCCTAAATTCACACGCAAAGCATCAGGAAAAAATTAAGCTGAAATGCAAGGGAACCACAATATGGGGAGGTAACAATTAAAGACAGTTGCTGGGCCAGTAAAGTGTATGGGAGATTGATTATAAATAGGCAGAGATAGGTTTGCTGAAGGGGCTAATGTAAAGGAGATCCCAAGGGGAAGGACAGTAGCTGTAGGCAAGCACAGGACAGGGCGCACAAAACAGGGAAGGTGCTATCCCCTCCTGCCCCTCTCAGCACAGCTACAAGCCACCGTCCATCTGTGAGCCTTTGAAATGGAAAGGGGGAGTGAAAAAGGCATGAAATATGGACCTTTCAAGACAAAATAAGCTGTGTCTGCATGCATTGTTTGTGACACTGTGAATGACATCCTGGTTCACACTCCTTAACAGCTCTACCAGTATAACCATCAGGGCTTTAGCCATTACAGGGTAAAGCTAGCATCACCCTGGGTAGCATCAGAAGAGACTGCTACCAGGAGGACCACCACTATTATTACTAGCTGCAATAAAAAAAGCACTTCTTAAAATGTTTTTCCTACCTAATTGTCAAAACTGAATAATATTATCAGCTTTTTTATCCTTTGAGTATTTTTCTAATAAGAAAGCGCAGAGATGCACTGCAAATAAAAGCAGAAGATTTGAGGATGCAAAGCAATCATGCAAAATGACTTTCATATCAGTTTGATAAGCAGCTGAAATTTAATAACTACATCTCTCCTATGGTGCTGGATGAAAGTTTAATACTTTATGCTTTTGCTTCTTTCTTCTGCACGATGCTTATTCAGAATCATAACTTTTCCTTTTATAGTCACAGAAATGCTAGGTGCAGTGGATTAATCGAAGCCCTAGGAGGCTTCAGCCCAGTCCAGACTAAAGTGACTTATAATCAAACCCTAGGAGAAGACTGTCAGGGGTCATAAGGGAAATGAGTGGAGATCCAAATGTGAAAGTAATATTTACTGAGGATAATTCACACAGATCTTGCTGTCCCAATAGGCAAGATGGAAGGCCAGTTTCTTACAACCCAATTCCAGAAGATGCTGGATGCTGAAGAGGAAGAAAGATAAAGGAGGGTGAAAATGATTCTCAGAATTTGGCTGGCAGATTTTAGCTGATAGAAAAACTCCAGGATGCGAAGTTTTCAGAAGACGACACGAGATACCTGGAAAGAAAGAAAGAAATAAAACAAACAAAAAATAAACAACCACTAACAAATAATCTTGGCACAAGGAAAAAAAAAATGTAATAAAATATCAACACTGCAGCAGCCATCCCCTGTCATTTGCAAACCAGCCTGGTGAGCATTAAGTGCAGAGGGTTATCCACCAGTGACATACATGTAGCCTCAGCGCTACGGCAACTGGCCGTTGAGACCAGCATGGGCACAGAACAACTGCAGCTGGGACCTTTGAGCTGTGCTCGGTAAATTCTTCCAATGTAAATTCTGCGATGGGAGGTGGGCAGAGGGCAAGGCGGTGGTGGAGCAGGGGCAGGGAGCGATAGGCCCTGGGTAGCAGTCCTGGGGCAGGCAGGCAGAAGTCTGGGGGCTCACCAGGGTACAAGCAGGGTGCAGGCAGCATCCAGGCAGGCAGGGGGCAGGAAGCATAGGGCGGGCAGGCAGGGGGGCGAGGTGCTGGCTGCTCTGCTCCAGCAGTGCCCCCTTCTGCTGACTGCCGAGGAAGCAGTCGCAAGCCCGACTCCAGGCAGCTGCGCATCCTTCGCATCCCACCGGCTAGGAGGGTGGCTCCTGAAACGGGGGAAATGTTCAGCCTGGCTGGGAGGGGAGGGGGGGCGGAGGGGAGTGTGGTAGTGAGGAGGGTTTAAAAATCAAAAAGTAAAAGTAGACAGCCGTTTGCAGGCAGATGCTAGAGAGGCTCCAGATTCATTGGTGGACGGCTGTATGGCTTCAGTTTTCAGTGTGTGTGCTACAAAAACAGATAATAAAAGGAATACAAATGAAAGAACATCTGATCTAGTCATCAGATCTAACTACAGCACTTTAATAGGAATTGCAACTCCAGATGTTGTCTTAAGAAAATGAATCAATTAGGCAAATGAAGAATCCCTTCATAAATCATATCAGGGGAAGATAAAGTCCAGTAGCTGCAGACTATTGTTTAAATGTCCTAATGGCATGTGCTCTTCTCATATACCTGTAAGCTTTGCTACAAAGCTCCTCATCATTTAAGTTGTTGTTTACCTTCCTGAATGCTGGTTTGGTTTGAAAAAGTGTTCTAAATGTTCAAAACCTTTTACCCTGAAAATAATAATACATCAGCCTTTAGGAGTTGAACCCAGCAGAAACTGGTGTCACTATTCATAAAATAATTGAGTTTACACAAAAAGTGATTTCTGTAATAGCCCCCTTTTTACAAGTATGTACATTTTATTTAAAATTACTGACTCAAAAAGCAAGGTAGGAAAAAAAATCACCTCCAACAACTTCCTGTAATTGCGAATTATTGTGAGGGAAACAGAAGGAAAAGATTTTGAAATTATGAGCCATTATGCTTGAGAGAGAGAGGGTTAGAGAGAGAGGGAGGGAGAGAGAGGCAGTGGGAAAAAAAGACATCTCGGCTTCATGAAACACAGCTGACAAGCTCGACTAAATTACCCCCGGACCATTACAAAAATCACTTAATTGCCAACCATTTTGTTAGGTCAATTGACTCTAATTGAAAAAATAACAAAAAGCTTATTATGCTGCAAATGCGGCCGTGGAAAATGAGTCTTCTGTTAGGAGGAAACAATAATTCTAAATTTCAGCTGCTGCTAACACTACAAAGTTCAGTGTTTTCTTCTGATAGAATCTGTGGTGCAGGAGAAAGTGAATATGCTTCAATTGATTGATATTTCTTTTAATGCTGCCCCCCTCTTCCTTCTTCATACTCCCATCCCCATTAGCCAACCCACCCACCCCACTCAGTTTTATTTCACTTCCTTGTTGCCTCGTGGCTCTTCTTTCTGTGGCAGGGCTGATGTCAATTCTTGTTCCTAAGGGGCACAAGGCTGCTGTGACTCCTGTTTTCATCTCCTCCGCAATAACCTCCAGCCCCAGCATTTTTCTGAACCCAACCCAGGTGGGGGCTAAGAAGGGGCCCCTTGCTAAAACCTCCTGGCCCCCCTTCACTCTCCCCTTTCCATACAGCAATTTCCTTTAAAGTCTGATAACAGAACACTGTTTACATATTTTCACCAAATAAATATCTTAGAAACAGCCCCCCAAATGTACATTAAAAAGCACAAACCCTGATTGGAACACAGGATTGTAATTAAAAACTCTGTCTGTGCAGAGGAAGCTTTATTTATATTGACACAATTTTTAGGAGTGTGTGCATGAGTTCGTTCATTTCAAAGGAAGATAAACCTTCTGGAGCTCTCTTATTGTCCCAATTACAGATTTGAATAGTGGATGTTCATAATGGGATTGATTCTGCTCTGTGAAAAGTAATTATTTGTCCATAAAACCAGGAGGCTGCAGAAATGAGCTCGGATGGCAACAGCCTTTTGTTCGGCTCCTTTGCAATGGAGAGGTAGGGAAATTGAAGAAAGTTCTCAGTAGCCACAGTGCATGATTAAATATTTCCATAACTATATCTATACATTTACCTCTTGCATTGTGCTCTGCAAACTCCTTTTTCTGGCTTTATCCTTTCAGGGAAGCTGCCTGACTGGGTTACACTTTTATAAGGCCCAAACTCTTGAGCTGACTACGTTGAAACCATGAACAAAAGACAATGCAATATAGCGGGATGCTCCTTTACAGTATTATGGAGGGGAAAAAAAAAAAAAAAAAAGAAACAAAAAGAAAAAAACTCACCAACTCTGTGTGTGTGTGTGTGTGTGTATGTTTTTACCATGCCTTTTGTATCTAAGGTAGATCTCTTCCAGCGCATTACAAAGCAGTGAGTTAAATACTGGTGGCGTGGTGCCTGTGTAGGCAAACGGCACAGCCATTATGTGCTCAGCATACGTTTTTATTGTTTCTTTATATAGAACCCAATATCACTTACACAGAGGGGGATATAACAAATATATCAGACCATGAAGCAAACATATGTGCTGTTTCTTTCTGAGCGTCTGCAGCTGTATATAATCAATTGAACATTCCTTTGGAGTGCACCACAGGTCAGCAGGAACCTTGACATACAGCTGAATTTATGAGTGATCACATTGTTTTAAAATATGCATCACTTAGATTTCTACAGGTGTTTAAAGATTTGCCCCAACATTCTTTTTTTTTTTTTTTTTTTTTTTTTTTCCCCTTTATAAATGAACATGCACATGGAAAACAGAAATTGTATAATTAAGGTTTCCATTCAGATGCTAAAATTGATATAATTCACCATAGCTGACAACAGAGAATATAATATCATCTCTAAGAAAAAAATACTCAAAATGATAATATATATACATATATATATGGGTGGTATATTGCTTATAGTCAGGGACCAGAAAAACCTGAAATCTTCCAAGCCTTGTTGAATGTGGTAGACTTTGTAAAACATGCTAAAATAAATAAAATAATTTTTTATCCTGCAAAAAAGTATGTCTGTAATTTTGTCTAAAATTATGTCTCAAAATTAAAAGTAAACACCATTTTACAGAATCCATATTAGTGACTTAAAACAAAACAAGAATTATTAATTATTTTATTCCTATATATTATAAAATATATAAAATCAAATAGACAAAATCTTAAGAAAACCCAATGTGCATGTATTGAGGAAAGACAATGAGGCTTCACAGACCGAATAGAACCAATTCCTTTCAAATAAGTGGGAAAGCCCTACAGAGAGAAATAAAAGTGAGGAATGGTGAATTCTGTAACACTTGCCAGACCAATGAGCTTCATCAATTAATCACAGCAAAATAATCACCACCTACATTAAAGAATAATACATGAAAAGGACAGGGCATAGCTTTAACTTATTCAGAAAGGGCTGACTCCCTAATCCCTCTGAGTCTTGACATGTTAACTGGGTAGCGACTAATTAGATGTCAAAAATTCATAAGCACTCTTTAATATTGCATATATCTGCGGCAGACATTTCAATATGAGAGTTGTATACACAGAAGTCACTATAGCATTAAAACACAGCAGGGTGGGAGAAATAAAAGGAAAACAATAAAAACAATGGCCCTTAAAAACCCAAGAGAATGCCTCCTTTGGAAGTGTGTACTTTCTTATTCAGAAAAGGTATCACCTTAATAAGAATTATAGGCAAAGAGGTTTCACTGTTCCATGCTGTGTGGACGAAAAGAGGGAGAAAAGACTGACTTATCAAAGGCACTGGCAGGTAAATAGTAATTTACTATGCATGCACAATGAACATTACACAGTGCCTTGACACAGGGCGATAATGAAAGACATGCTATTGTGGCATCCATCGAGGGAATTTTTTTCTTCATTCTTCCTTCCCCTGTCTCTCTTGAGCAAAGAAGCAGTGATGTTTCCTGGCAGCTGCCTCCTGTTTCAAGCCATTTCACATAATATAGGAAGAACCTGAAGTTTAGTGTATTAAGTAAGTGAGTTAGTTTGCTGGTCTGTTGATATATACATTGCTTGTGTGCAAACTTATATTTCAAATGCAGAAGCCTGTATTTTTATGGAACAAGCTTTTTCCTGTCTGAAGAATTATATGAACCTGATATATAATGCAAGGCAGTGAGATTAAAAACAATGCATCACATAATACACTGCTTTATGACTTGCATCCTTTAATTGTAGCTCTCAGGAATAAAAAGAGAGGAATATGCTCTTGTTTATAATGCAGAATTACCATTCTCTCTTTTGACTAACAATGTGTTCTGCACAGGGCTAGAAGTCTGTGGAGATTCCTCTATTTTCCCCTTTACCACACAGCAAAGTTATATCTCACTTTCGGAGTGCTTCTAACTAGCTTACAGTCAACAAGCCCTCAAGTTTAACCTGCATGCATGTAGGAGGCCGTGACTATAATCCTTCTATAGTTGCTGCTGTTAAAGTGTGACACAATTGCAACTTTAATGTTTTAATTATTTTAAAAGTGTTAAGTCTTGTAACATGATGATATAAGGTAAGCAGACTCCTGCAGAGAAAAATTATTAGATTTGTACATCTCACTGGAATAGCATCTAAAAAGACAACGTGGCTCTCCTTTTGCATTGCAGATAGTGTAATAATGATGTTTGCATGTATCAGCTGATTGGTACTTTCATAAGCCGACATCTCTCATTGTGATGGCAACTTACGGCTGGATGTATTACAAGAATAAGAATGAGATGTGATTTAATGATTGCTGACCATGTTAGACCGAATGGTCAATTTTTCACAGAATCACAGAATCTCTAGGTTGGAAGAGACCTCAAGATCATCGAGTCCAACCTCTGACCTAACACTAACAGTCCCCACTAAACCATATCCCTAAGTTCTACATCTAAACGTCTTTTGAAGACTTCCAGGGATGGTGACTCAACCACCTCCCTGGGCAGCCTGTTCCAATGTCTAACAACCCTTTCAGTAAAGAAATTCTTCCTAACATCTAACCTAAAACTCCCCTGGCGCAACTTTAGCCCATTCCCCCTCGTCCTGTCACCAGGCACATGGGAGAACAGGCCAACCCCCATCTCGCTAGAGCCTCCTTTAATATACTTATACAGAGTGATAAGGTCACCCCTGAGCCTCCTTTTCTCTAGGCTGAACAAGCCCAGCTCCTTCAGCCGCTCCTCATAGGACTTGCTCTCCAGGCCCCTCACCAGCTTCGTCGCCCTTCTCTGGACCCGCTCAAGCACCTCGATGTCCTTCTTGTAGCGAGGGGCCCAGAACTGAACACAGTACTCGAGGTGCGGCCTCACCAGAGCCGAGTACAGGGGGACGATCACCTCCCTAGCCCTGCTGGTCACAGTGTTTCTGATACAAGCCAGGATGCCGTTGGCCTTCTTGGCCACCTGAGCACACTGCTGGCTCATATTCAGCCGACTGTCCACCATCACTCCCAGGTCCTTCTCTGCCTGGCAGCTCTCCAGCCATTCCTCTCCCAGCCTGTAGCTCTTCTTGGGGTTATTGCGCCCCAGGTGCAGGACCCGGCACTTGGCCTTGTTAAACTTCATACAGTTGACCTCAGCCCATCGGTGCAGCCTATCCAGATCCTCCTGCAGAGCCTTCCTACCCTCAAGCAGATCGACACACGCACCTAGCTTGGTGTCATCTGCCATCTGGTTATACCTGGCCTTTCCTTTGAAAGTCACTACATTAGTTTTGTTTCCAAAAGGCCTTTTATGATCAACACTGAAGCTGTAATTAACTGCATATATTTGTCATTACTGCACTATTCACACCTCTTTCTTGCAATTGTGAATGTGTTACCTAGCACTTATGTTTTTTCCTCATTTTCCATGTCTCGAGTGTCTGAGGGTGTTTTGTGGGCACACACTTTATGTTTTTAGACTAGAATCACCAGCAATCAAAATATTAAAGAGTAACAATTGATTAGTAATTCCAATCAGAAGGTGATTATTTGCAGTGGTAGTAGTAGTTTTTACCTCTTTTTCATCCTTCTTGCCATGTTTATGCCTGTTGTATACTGGTGCTACTGTTAATGTGATATTGCTCCATGATGTGGCTAACTTTGTCACGCAGACAGTTTGAAAGCAGCTTGTTGCATTCTTTGCCCGCCTTTTCTAGTGCATAGAGGCCAAACGGGGGCATCTGGATGGGACCGGGTCAAGCAGGTCAAATTTTCTAAAGGTCTCTAAATGTGCAGGGATAGCTCTGTGTAGGCACAGTAGACTGTGGTTCGTTATGACCCACAGTTTGTATGATCAGAAGCAGAATGGGTGTGCATACACCAGCTGCTTTGCATGTGCAAAACATTTGTGTACAAAAACAAATGAACTTGCATATACCATGGGCGTTTTTTTTTAGGGTTTCCTTACAAATTTGGGCTTCCTGATTTTGTGATTTGAACAAAACCAGCATCCAACCCACATCATAAACATTTTATAAATGTCTCTTAATAGAGTCATTACTGACATAAATGTCTCTACTTATGTCATGAAACTACGGGTTTGGGGGCTTCTTGGTTGGGGATGGGAAGGGAAATCGGAGGAAGAAAAAGAGGTTCCTTCTAAAGATATGTCTACTTTGAAAAATGCTATTGAATACCTGTTTCATATTGTAACTAGCAAAAATATCATGGCTCTCAGTAAGGTAAGGCTTCTACCTAGAAATTATATTCATGGACATTCAGTGTACCTAAGTAAACAGATTAACTAATGTCTAATTTATAAGCTGAAAATAAAGTGATGTAAATATCCTTCATTTACCTACATTATTCAGCTCTCTACAAGGGCCACTGACACAAACTAAATCCTCATTTATGAAAAAATCAGGCTTTCTGGGAAAATGTTCTGTTTTCCTGAGAAATCTGATTTTCCAATGTGACTACATTACCAGATGAGCCTAAATATAAAACAAATATACAAAACCAGACATGGAACTACCTAGAGCCTGACTGTCAAACAAAGCTCTGCAAACCTGGAATAATTGCTAAGGATGCTACATTAGGGCTGGCTGTAGTGTGACCTTAAAACAGTCTTTCAGAGCTCTGATGGGAAAGAAAACAGAATCTGTGTTATTGATCAATAGCTGAGCAGGCAACATGTGAGCTGACAAATTTAGAATTCTGTCTACAAAATGTTCTAAGCCTGAAAAACGAAGTCATGCCCAGTAATGGTCATGTTCAGCAAATGTATGTAGAGGTTTGTTTTTTGGTGGTAGTGGTGTTTTTTTGTTTGTTTGTTTGTTTTGTTTTGTTTTGTTTTTTTCCTGTTTTTTTTTTTTTTTTTTTTTTAAGGAATAAAAAAGATATATCTGGGAAAATAAAAAATAAAAGAAAGAAATGGATGGAGTTGTGACTCTGCTCAGGCCAGATCAGGACAATAAATTTCATAAAGGATTAATAAAGGGGATTGATGTGTACATGGAGAAGAAGGAAGACATATCAGAAAAGTGCAAGCTCAGTGGATGAGTATCTACTGACATTATATCCTTTGGATAATTTCACACCATTTACTAACATCCAGAAAGATGGAAGGAACAAAAAAGAAATCAAAATAGAAGTAATCCCCTTTCACAATGCATTCCTTGACCCACTGAAAGCAGCTAGTGGGAATGACCACTGGAAAAAGGAGAACCTATGAGTTCCCAGAGAAAAAGTGACACCAGTCTGGACCATTTTCCTCCTTCTGTCATTCTGTATGAACGCCCTTGTGGGCCGAGATAGAGCTGACTGATGCCACAACACTTCAAAAGCTCCAATTGTGGAGAAAGCTGAGAGGAACAAATGGGAATCAGCAGAACGCATCACCAAAAGGACAAATAACAGATGGACAAACATAATTCCAGAGCAAATGCCAAATACTGGAAGGAACAACAGAGTTGGGTAACATACTGGAGGAGAGGCAAAATAGTTTGATTCAGAGGACCAGCACAAATGCCAAAAGGCCTTCAAAAGAAGAGAGAAGGTGAAACTGGTTAAGTCGAAGAGAAAGTGCTTTTGAATTTAGGAGCATTTATGGCAGAAAATCCTTCTATTTGTTATTTTATTATTATTATTATCTTAAATATTTCCATTGAATAGGGTGTTTTCACTGGTTTAGAGCACAGTGTACACTGGAGCTGTATGAGGACATTTTGGCTACAAGAAAGTATTAAACTGGGATGGCCAAAAGGAATTTCAATCCTGTAGCTCATCTATATACCTGTGATGACCACAGCAATGTGTTTATTGCATTGATCAGTTACAGTCCAACAGATATCATCTGAGGAACAGCCCACAGAGTAAATAGGTAGGCGTTAAAGCAAAAAATGCATTCAGGGTCATGGTTAGCTGTGCTCCAAAGTAGCAATACAGTAATAAGTGTTAATCACATGACTAATAATTTCTCTTGTAATAAATTGTTGGTCTACCTTGCTGCCACAAACCAAACACTTAGCTATGCAGAAGCATTAAAATATAAGCTGTAGTTTTATTGAAACAATACTAACCAAGGAAGGGGAGCCAGAAAGTTTGGTCCTTTTCCTAACCACTGTTGCAGTCAATTCTATTACTTAGGTAGATGAAAGCACAACAAAGAGATGCTGTTATTGTTCTTTAACCTAAGATTATGATGCTAAATTCCTATCTACACTTATATAGATAGTTGTCATTCATAGAAATAATAACATGAAAACCCCAAGATCTCTTGGTTTTTCTCTTCTGGCTGTCAATAGTTTCTGAATGTCATTAAGGAAAAGAAGTGCATACATGAACTAAGTAATGTACAATACCTACAAGACGATTTTATTTTTGTTTAAAAATATGGAAGATTTCTTGCTGACCCTGTCAACAACTATGAGTAGCTAATTTGTTAGCTCAGTGACTCATCGTCAATTCAGTTTACATGTAACTGACAAAGGTCAACCATGAAAAAAATGTATTTGATTTCAATATGTAATTCAAGGAGGTGTGACATTTCTGGTTTTTTTTTACTGCTTAATGTAAATTCCTCTAATTGCAGAACCTGTCTGCTGAATAGTTCTAGGTTAACTGGTTCACTTTAAATTTGATTTGAGAATCATTCAGTTAGCTCCCTAAAACAGTCTGACCTGTGCTGGCTGTGTACAGTACAACTGCAACATTGAACAAGGGGTTCTGCAATCACTGGTCACATATTTCCATTGGTTTCTGCTGGTTGGAGTGAGAAGATGCTCTTTCTGAGTTATTCATCTCAGTTATTTCAGGCCTCATCTGTGCTGAGGTCACTGTTCTTGGTCAGGTTGCCATGGGGAAGGGATAAGGGAAAAGTGGCCTTCTGTGCTTACTTCCATTTCGCTGCACAGCTTGCTGCTTAGCATGGGGCAGTTTGACAGGAAGTGGCTGTGAGGAAGCCCGCACTTGTTCCAGTTCATCTATCACGATAAGAGTTATTTTGGAGTGAAAGAATACAACCCAAGGGATGCAGAAATTTCAAAAGATCAAAATCAGAGCATGTGCATGCTGACAAAGGAGAAATCCCATGTAAAGCATTGTAAATGCTTTGTAAACAAATTGGCATTGTAAACAAATGTGGCATTGGACTCTATAGCAATGTTGTTCTGTTCTGTTTAGGATTTATATGTATATATATATTGTTTGTTTGTTTGTTTGTTTGTTTTGTTGGTTTGTTGGTGTGGATGCCTCCCTGCTTTTCCACATGCACAAGGCATTGCATCTCAGGGAAGAAGCTAGAGCCCCCAGACAGACCATGACACTGATGCTTTTCTGTTTCTGGCAGTAAAAAGCTCCACAGAGAGTGCAGGTCAGTAAGAAAGAATGACCTGTGTAGATAAATACTGATATATTCTAATAGGAAAGAATCATTTATGAAACAAATATACATAGCTATTGATGAACAGATAAAAATTTTTTAAAAAAAAAGATAAAATAGATTCTTTGCTGGCAGTGGTTGGGACAGCTCTGACCAGCTTGTGAAAGCTGGATCCTTAACTTGTCAGTGAGCTACATGAATTGCAGCCCCAATAATAATAGTGTAAGCTATCAAAGTTCAACTGGTCCAGAGGCACGTGTTCTTCACTGACTCCCACACCCTTCGCATCATACTCTGCTCTTTAAGAGCTAAGGACTGAAAACAGGGAAATACATGATTTATATCTAAAGGTGGAAGAATATGTACCAAGTTTTGATTATAATACCATATATAGGATAGTCAAGATTTTTTTCCCAAGATGAGATAGTATTAGCTACCAGTAACTACTACATTAACCAGATTCTGTGGTACTTAAGTGCTTTCATTAAATTATCCTGCTAAAAAGTTATCTGTGTTTGGCAGGAAGCTGTATTTGCTGGAAAAAAAAAAAAAAAAAAAAAAAAAAACAACTGAAAATTGTTCATCTTGATCTTAGGATCCTTCTTGTCATTTTCTTAGCTGGCCAGCTCACATGCACTGGATGGCCAAAAGGCATGTGCATAGTTCATGACCAGTCAGGCATGCATTTGTCAGGTAATGACAGGATTTGGGAAGGCAGCAATGATAATGCATATTTAGAAGAAAGGATCAGGGCATGTGCTAGATAACTGGAAATACAGTAATATAGACACCAGGAGGAAAAGGGAGACAACTATCTCAGCAGAAAGACCATAAAATGTAAAGGATATGTTTGTAGGAAATCACACTCTGGAAGTCTATGGCTAATAGAACAACCTATTGAAAGGTAGTGTTTGAATCTGCTGACTGTCTCACTTGAGACCTACTTTTTTTCTGCTGGTACACTTATGATTTGTAATTCTAACACAGGAGTTAAGTGTTGACTTCAAATCCCGCACAGATCCACTGACGTCTTTTCCCTTTACAGAACTTGCAGTCAGAGAAAGGAGCCCTACTGCACAGAAGATTTGAATAGATGGATAAGTACCAGTGAAAGTATTTGCATAAGGAAAAGAATTATATTTTATAACTCAACATGAGAAGCACAGATTACTTTGCACATACTTATTAAGATTAGCCTATAAGAATTCATTACTGGCATCTTACTGGAGAAATTAGTTATTTCTTTCTCAGTCAAAGATAACATGTAAAACTTTGTTTGTACAGCAGACAATTAAGATGGAGGTTATTTCCTAATGCTAATGAAAGTTCTCCCTTAGAACCATTGCAAATTTCTATGGACCTCTAACCTGTCATTTTCTTCTGTTTGGTTCATTGTATTTTGCAACAAAGAAAACTGTACCCGGCTGTGCATGGAAAAAGAAAAACCCTTTTTCAGACAAAAGAAGCAAAGCTCTTTTGTTACCAAAAAAAAAAAAAAAAAAAAGCACAACTTCAGAAAAGATATTTCCTAATTTCCTAATACAGACCACTTAGCTATTTGACTGTTTTCAGCATGCAGAGGGTTAAGTCCAGCTGAGAATGCCAGACATACCTGTATTCATTCAATTTTGAATAAAGTGACAAATTCCTATTCTTGGTCACTGGAGCACAAAATTAGCCTTGTGCTTCAGTGAAAGGTCAACATGGGAAGAAATAAACAGGAGGTGAGAGGTCACGACCTGTATACAGAACAGCAAAAATGGCTGAATAAAAAAAAAATATATATAAAAAAAAAAAAAAGTTAATTCTACTGTATGTTGTACTTTCCATATAGTCAGGTCCCACTGGACATGTAGAGCAGTCCTAGAATGTTTTCCTAAAAAACAGAGGAATGAAATGTGCTTTTATATTGCTGGTTTTGTACAGGCCCCATTGCTTTTGTCTATTTTAGATAACACCCATATATAAATATTCATTCATATGATCCAAGATTCAATGAATCTAAGAGAAGTTTCACTGATCAGTCCCAGAGGACTGAGCTGTCCATGTCTTTTAGTAGCACATGTTCAGTGCTTAGTAAAGACCCCTGCAAAATGCTCAGGAGCAGCACCAGTTGCTGATGGGAACTGAGTCAGAGTCAGCTGAAAGGCATTGAAATGAAGCAACAGAAATAGCGTTTAACTCTACTAAGCCTCTGTCACTGATGGACTGAAACACTGCTCCTATGTGATGTTGGATATCAGGACCTTCTCGTCTTGGTATAAGGAAGAAATTCCATCTTGAATCACATGAAGTGAGTCTGTTTTAGACTACATCTACACACAGGTGTCTTTACCATCACATCCTAGCATGGAAGCTCAAGCTGATTAAAAATAAAGCATTACAGAAAAGAAAAAAAAAAAAAAAAAGCCTACTCTGTATGTGCATATGGTTGACAGAAGGCCCAGCTAGGAAAGAACAGCTCTGCCAGAAATAGTTGTCTCTTTAAAAACCAATACAAAATCAAGGTGTTGAACCAAAGAATATCTCCCTGGACAATGCGGTATTGATTTGTAGAGTATTTGGCTTTGTAAAAAGAAAGCATTCAAGAAGGTAAAAAAGTCATTGTTCATTCTGCAATGCTGGGCAAATAGATTTTTCTTTTCTTCTGTTCTTGAAACTTATTTGAGAGCAGATTATGAAATATATATTTATCATAAAATGGCAATTCACTGCAATCAAAACTCTAAGCAGTATAAGATTGATTTTGACTAATGTCCTGTTTCCCCCCAAAATTAAGAGCAAATGGAAACAAAATGATTGAAACAACCTGTTTAAACTTTCTGAAATTCAAAATTCTCTTTTTCATTTGAAGTTCCTCTACTTTTAACATGGTAAGTATGCTTACATGAAAGAAAGGAAAAGGATGAACACAAAAAATATTGAAGATACTGGAATTCATATCAACTTACTCAGTTCCTTTCCAAAAGTTTGCATTTTAATTTACAAAGTAAATTTGTCATAATCTAAGAAAATGTCTCTAGGAAGAGAAATTTTATCCTGCACAGTTCCAGTTGTGAAATATTCCAAGTGCACCTGAATATGATGACCTCAGAATCCAGAAAATATCTTGAGAAAGCAGTGTGTCTTCATGTGTTACCGTATGGGTTTACCCAAGATTACAACTAAACTATCAAAAAATATGTAAGTAGGCAATCTTTCCTACTTCAGTCTTGCTTTAGATTTATTTTTCTAATTTTTGCTTTGTGTCTTACCAACATTTTGCTAACTTTATCATGTTCTTTTATTCTGAAATGGATATTTGCCTTCTGTTTGCTTTATTTTCCTTTCTAGGACTTGCTTGTGTTTTTGGCTTAATATATCTCATATTAGCAGCAGAGTTTTACAGTGTTATGCCAGTTGGCACTTCGTATTTCAGCAGGTTGAAGAGCAGTATGAGGTCTTGTGAGGAAAATACCCACCCAAATTAACCAATTACAGTCCTTTAGCAACTGTTTGTACCTTTAACTACTATACATCAGAAAACAGAATGGTCTTGATGATTCACTGATAGTTCTCCAGTGATTCTCAAACAACGTGAGCCAAATTAATTTATGTTGCTGCTCAGAGAAGACAGTAAATAACCCAGTCAGACATATGTCAAAACTTAGCAAAAATAGATGTTTGAATTTTGTATGACTAGTTAATAAATTCTGTTTGCATGCTGTGGTAAGGTATATTGTTCTTTTGAAATAAGGCCATAGTATTTATTCTGATGTTAATAGAAGGAAAAAAAAAATCATCTTATTTCTTCCCATTTCTCAGTGGTAAGTATGGATAAGTGTAAGAAATCTGTAGATCATTTTATATGACAAGAAGACCATGTGCTCCAATAGAATTCTTCAGTGAAATTTAGATACGTGATTTTCTTTGGGGAAGAAAGAGTATATAGGCTTGTATATATTCTATATACTAATGTTGTCTGTCTTTTTGTTTCTATCAATTCTGCTTTGCTATGGCTGCAGAATGGATGACTCTATGTGACAGTGACTCTCAGAGGACAGTGAATAGACTGTTGTTCATTTTTTACAAGACTGAGATAATGGAAAAAGAGTGGAGGGACAAGCAACCAGAATAATTGCTGAAGTTTAGACTGACATGCCTAGTTCAGAAATTCTGCTGTCCATCTATTCATGCAACTGGGAAGTGATTTTAGTTCTTTAATTCTCCAGCATGCAGAGGCAGTGATTTAGACAAGCAGCTTTTTTTCTCTTTTCCCATCAGCACTTGAGCAAACTCTCTCCAAAGCTGACTTTGCTATGATTGCTCATGATTTGACTCATGGCAACTGTAATGTTCTTTCAATTGGTGCAGCTTCAGACTATATGGAAACCATAGAGAATGTAGGAGGCAGCTGGTTGTTCAAATGAAGTTTCATGCCAGAAGCTTATACTGTTTCTTGAGAGCTTTTGTGGTATGGCACAGATTCAGTTCACTCTATGTCAGTGAGATTCCTACTGACCATTTCTTACCTAGAAGGAGATTAACAGTCCTTTAAGAATAGAGGTGCTTTTGTTTGGGAGCAAGTATATGAGATAGGAGTGTGGCTGCAATGCCTGAGCTTGAGCTATGCCACAGTCCCATGAGACATTAGGGGCTGCACTGGGTGGTGCACCAGTAGGACTGCAGTTCATGCAGCACACCCTTTCCTTCCATTCTCCATAAATCTCCTTCTTCCCTCAGCTATGAAAGAGCTGAAGCATACTCCAGTGACCAATTATGGTTACTAATGTAGTTACTAATGAAACTAGAGGAAATACTTACCATGAAAAATCTTTGAGACTACTCCACGAGTTAATTCCCCACTAAGTATTTCCTCTAGTTTCATTAGTACCTAGTACCTTTTGTTTGTACAAAAGAAGAAGAAGGAGGAGATGTTATTTGTCCCCATGTTTTTCATGTTGACACAGCAGTATATAAGGGGCCTCTGTTTGGAAGGTGCTTCTTGACTTGACCTGGGAGGTCATAGGCAAACAGCTGATAGGCAAGCTTTCATTAGAAGTGAATGCTTATGATTTTGTCATTAAGATAACTATCCAGCAAGTTACCTCTCTGTTGCAATATGTGTGATAATTGATATCTGCATCCGCACTGCTTTGTTGCAGCATAATAATAGTCTGTCTTAAACCTATATGAAAGGTTTCTCTTTGCTAAGAGTATCAAAATAAGCTATTAGATAGGGACAAATTCTGAAATCAAGAGTCAGTTTTCCTTCTGTCTGTATTCAAAGGTCTGACAGTTCGTCACTGAAATCCCAGAATAAGGTCATGTTATGTAAATAAAATGCTATTTTTTACTTCAGTCATATTGATGTACCAATGATCCACTAATGTCTTTCAGCCGTGAAAGGAGATGGGTGTAAGAGAAAGAATAAAGTTGTGGGGAAGCTCTGTGGTAGTTTGTCAGTGTTTTGTGGTGGGTAGTAACATCCAGATAACACTGCTTTGCCCAGTGTTCACATGGCCAAAGGTCTTCTGTTCATTAGTTTGAAGACATCATCAATGTCTTTGAAATTAACATACAGAGGAAAAAAAAAAAAAAAAACAAAACAAAACAACAACAACAAAAAAAAAAACAGAAACAAAAAAACAAAAACAAAAAACAAACAAACAAAAACTTTCTTTCTCTCTACCTCTTATTTAATGAAATAGTTCTTTTAATATGTAGGTAAATAAAATTTAGTTTTAATGACAAGTTTTACTGAAGTTAGCCAGAAATAAAAGAGGCAATGTTCACTGCATTGCTTTAACTGATGTGGCTTTATGTTATCCTTCTACACTCGTGGCTAATGTCTAATGATGTTTAAATGTTGGCAGTTTTATTATGTTGATTTAACAATTATTTATTACAAATCTTTCTGGATTCAGAGGGAGGGAAAGCTGTAGTGCACCGTAAAAATAGAGACAATAATAAAAGAAATGCAAAATTTATCTTGCAAGAATACTTTTTACTATTAATTTTATGCATTATTTACACTAATAGTAAAATACACAGATTGTATCAAACTGGGAGTGTTGATACATGAGTAGCTGCTTTTAACAAAGGTACAGGTATTAATTATCAATTAGCAGAAATTGCTGCTAATAAGACTGGGGGAGGGGAAGAGAAAAACTTATCAGGAAAAGCTGACACTTACAATGTTCTGTAAATTACCAGTATTTTTTTTTCCTTCTGCCTTGGATGATATGAAAATAAGTGTCAGGAACATAATTACTAAATACATCTAAGATACAAACCCTTTTGTTGTTCTTTTAATCATTTGAGGGAAGAATATTAATTCCTTGGAAGATTCTTGCCCTTTTCTACAGATAACAAGTAAAATTAACTAACAGCTCAATTATTTCCTTAATGAGGTAGCTCCCCTCCCCATCGGCATGAATTCAGTTTAAATTTTTTTTTTCTTCAAATGTCTTCTACTATCAATCAAATATCTTTTCAGTGCATAATCAAGAAATCCTACTAGAAGGAAAAACAAGTTGGAGCTGATGTCAACTACAGTGGTTTACTTATAACCGCTGCCTGTCATGCATGCAGCCATACTAGCGATTACAGGTTGACTAACATAAGTACTTTATAACCAAGGTAGTAATAGAGGAGCCAAAGTTGAAGACTTTTATAAATATTTAATCATTTATTCAATATATATTGCTTACACCACATTTGAATACATTGTCCTTTCCCAGCTGTGAGTCTTTGATGAGCAATTGATGGACTGAAATTTGCTTGCTTAACTGTTCTGTGAGTAGTTGGAAATAAGAAATGTGATACAGATATGACAACATCAAAAAAAACACAGAAATGATACAGAGACAAATTAAAAAGCTATGCTCGCTTAATTGCTTATTCATAATATATGTTTTCATTGTCCATAACTAATGTCAAATAGTGCTTAGAATGGCAATTTGCATTTATGAAGGAAGGAAACAAATATGAGAAAACAAACAAACAAACTACACTTCCTGGTTTACATACAATATTTCTACAAGTCTGCTTATCCAAGAACAACACTAATTCATGTTAGACATTTTGGCCTGAAACTGTCTAAATATATCCTGTATCCAAGAACTACATCTACTGTGTGAGTCTTTGCTTTATCGTGGAAGATAAAGTTTGAGAAAATCTTTTGCTTCTTGTGATTTTGTCATATTTCAGCTCACCAGATGAGAATAACAAGAAAACGAAGTTTTATTTGTATATTTCCACTATCTTCTGGCAATCAGATCAGCTGCTCACCTTATAAAATAAGGAATAAGGACTACATATTTTGTCAGTAAGAAAGTCTGCAATAAGGCAAGCTACCAATTTCAGAGTTTATACAGTAGGATAAAAATTAAAGCATTTGTTTATGCACAGAGATGAATTAGTGCAATGAAATAATAATAGTATGGATTATTTATGGAATGTACACTGACCTACTTGTCCTTGGGAGGAGGCCTGCAAACAAGTATAAACCCAGTTATAGCATAACAATATCCTATTTTACAGCTGAAACAAGTCAGGCTTCTTGTGTATGGATAGTCAGTAGCAGAGTTTATGCAATTCAGTGGTGATACCATGCATGTAAAACAATATGTTAAAAACAGCAAAAATTGTGTTTTTTTTTCTTTTTTTTTTTTTTTTCAGAATTCAGTAACCACAAATAAGCCATCATTTCTAGAAAAATTAATCAACTAGCCTCTGGCCACAAACTTCAAGGGATGTATCAGCAGGTAAATTCCACCCTACCTAACATAAAGGAGTCTATCTTTCACCCATAGTGAAAACTTAAACAATATGAAAAGAAAGTGTCTTGCTGTGGGACCTGTCTTCTGATGATCTGATAGCCTAAACTTTAAAAGCCCTAAAGAAAGGGCTTTCTAAAGAAAACCTTACTATGAAAGCATAGTCTTTTACATTGTTTCTGTGAGTGCATGCAAAGTTATTGAATGTACATGTACATAATTTTATTATACATTCATTGCAAGGAAAATAGTATCTGGAAAAAGCTTCTGGATCAACACTCTACCGTGTATCTTAATAGGGTTTACCACTATGAATTTTAAAATTAAGAAGGCTTGAGGAAATTTGTGGCAGGTTGTCTGGAAAAATGATTTTGAAACAACTGGAAATTAGTGTTGTGGTTTTTGTTGTTGTTGTTGTTGTTTGTTTGTTTGTTTTTTTTCACCTAAAATTAAGTCTGATATATATTTCTTTTATTAACAGGACATATAGAAACTCCTTAATTTTCAGAGTAGCTTTCAGAGGTCTCTAAGCCTGATGACAAGGATACATTGAATATATGCAAATTCTTCAATAAATATGATATAGTTTTGTATTTGTGATGATACTAAATATGTAGTTTTGTTGGCTTCAAAATTTTGGAGATTAGTCCTGTGTGTAGTCCTGCAAGAAAGCAGGAGAGGGATTCCTTTGTCAGGGAGTGTAGTGATAGGACTAGGGGTAATGGGTTTAAACTTTTTTTTTTAATCTAAAAAAAAAATTAAAAAAAAAAAAACAACTAAAAAATCTAAAAAAAAAATCTAGATTTAGAGAACCTATTAGGAATAAATACTATGAGAGTGAGGCACTGGAGCAGGTTGCCCAGAGTAGCTGTGAATGCCCCATCCCTGGAAGTGTTCAAGGACAGGTTAGATGGGAATTCGGGAAACTTGATCTAGTGGGAGGTGTCCCTGCCCATGGCAGGGGTGTGGAATTAGGTGATCTTTAAGGTACCTTCCAACCCAACCCAATCTATGATTCTATGTTTTATGTTGTATTTTCACACTGTCTACCAGTGACCTGTGAATAACATTAGTGACCTGTGAATAACATTATTGGATTAAAGTGAAATTGATATTTAGGAAGATGTTAGTTCTTTATCTTTCACTCTTGTGGGATGTATAGCTGGATATAAATAAATAGTGATAGTAGTGATAAACAACAATAAACAATCATGGTTATTATTCATTGTTCTACATACCCAACATTTTGTATTAGGATATTGAAGGATATATCCCCCAATAGATTCAGGGAAAAAAAATACTTTCAGGTAAACTACATAGAAAAATAATGAACTTCCAATTTGTATCTGTATAAAGCCATGCAGCTCTACTATCTCAGAAAGTACAGAGCATAGTTTGGCCCCATATGTGCAAAATATTTTTATAGCTTTAAAATTGGCCTCTAAAAATGGGTTAAAAAAAAAGGCAGTTGTTCTTTATACTTCCGTTGGAAAAATCAGCAATACGGTTTTATCTTTTTTTTTTTTTCCTTATTCATCTTTCCATTAAACAAAACAAAAAAATTATGGAAGGAGGAAAGACTACTTCACATAAACAAGAAATAAGGTAAGGTTAGGTGCAGATAGGCAGGGACAAAATGTTAATAATGTGGAGCTGTGTACTCTGGAGAATAGTCATTCCTCTTTTGATTGAAGATGAGGTGCCAGAGGTGGTTTGTTATGGTGCTCTCTCATAGCTGTAATGAAAGAGAGAGATAAAAATATATATACATTAGTGGGAGCAATGACCGGAATACATTAATGAAAGAGAGGTGATTGACCTAAGAGGTATAATAGATAGTCTCTGTTTTCCCTAAAAGAGTCTAGATTTTGATAGCTTAGTAAAATGTTGTCTAGGTAAAATAATATGCAAAGCCTGTGTACTCTCAAGTGCCTGATTAATATATTCATAGGGACTATAAAAACATATGGGTTGAGAAGGATGCCAAAAATTAAGCATCTATGACCCATACCAGAATGGTTTCAAAAGTATGAGATCATCTAAATGCGTCACGTAAAGACAGTTTGTGTCATTCTGAAAACAGCCTTTTTTTTTTTTTTTTTTTTTTTTTTTTTTTTTAACAGTAGTGTAAATACATAATTATAATAAGCAATATCAAACAGCTGTGATGGGAAACATACTGGAGGCATCAGATCCAGAAGCATCTATACTGGATGACAGCCAAGTGAAATGGGTTTCTTTCCCCTCTCTCCTACTAGCCTTTCTTTTCCCCTCCAGTGCAAAATGAATCAAGGGATTGTTTGTTGAGATTTTCCTAATGTTTATTGTTTTCTCAGTGAATCAATGCAACAATGGCTGAGGAATCAAAGAAATGAATTCCATTCAGATCCAAAAGAATACAATTCTGACCTTACTAGCTTATCAGGAGCTGATTAAGGACAAACTGGCCCATAAAACTTCACTACTGTGACATGCTCTGCTATGGATCTGGTATTCAGTTCTGGGTAGATTTTTTGGTGCCTCAGTACACTGCATGTGAGTAAGCTGGATATGGCAATAATTGCTTTCTTCTATCCATTTCTGGAACTATCAATGTATATGCTGCCTTTGCAGCATGAATGATATCATGTTATATTACTAGCCAGTATTGACAGAGTCTCCTGGGTACCAAAATATTTTTGCTACTTTTTCTACTGGCATCATCAGAAGCATCAATAAATGTGTAAAACGGGAATAATGCTAGATTGTGCTATAAAAAGTTCAAATCCAGTAAATCAACAGTGAGACTCCAAGAAATAATTAAATAGTATGGTGGAATTTGCAGATCTCCTGCAAAGGTGGGTGTTTTCCAGGAGTCTCTAGGAAAAAAGCAGGATTCAATAGTTCACAGTTCATCATGGGTAAGGCTTTCCTGATTGTCATATAAAAACTCGTGATAAAAATTCCAAAGGAACTCATCTGAATGTCAGACCCAGCATGTAGTCGATAAGGCTCAGTTATTCAGTACTGACACAGCATGGCAAAGCTATGAAGACATTGCTCATTTCAACTTCTATTGCCAAGGTTGGGTGCTTGACATCTCCATCAACAAAGGATGAAAATGGAAGAAGAAATCTGAATCACTGTCTTCTGATGAGGATGGTATTCAAAATGATTCCTTTGTTTCTTCCTTGCAATAGGAGGCTGTAAGGAAAGAATTAAAGCAAGCTTAAAACGACAATGTGGTGCTCTAGCAAGACATAAGTCACTATGCAGTCAGCATCAGCACCAACAGCAATGACCATGTTCACTTCCTGGGAGCAATTCAGTCACTTCAGACACCTCTCTTCCCTGTCGTCCTCATAATCTTTCTACAAATATTCTCCTCCTGCATTTTCCTCTCCCCAACTCAGTCTGCTAAAGACCCACCTATAGAGTACATATTTTCCATTTGCTGAGTAAGCAACCCTTCTCTTGGGCAGCAATTCTCTCACTCAGCACTTCCTCCTCAAATTCTTTCAGCATCAGGCTCCCACCCACCCACCTCAGTTACTGAAGATAACTATCATCCTGCTATTCAATTTTTTGCAAGTAGATATATACACTTTTTACCTCATTTTTTCACATTTTGTTTTTGGTAGGAGAAAACAAACAAACAAGCAAGTAGCAATGTGCCCATTGCCTTTCCAAGTGAGCTCATGTGTTGGGTCTGTCTGGGATGGAGTCACCTTTGCCTGCAGCAGCCCACACAGTGCTGTACTCTGCACTCGTAGGTGGAACAACACTGATATCACTCCAGTGTTGTGTGTATTGCTGTATAGTGCTGGCACAGCATCAGGACTTCATCCAAGCCCCCAAGAGCCAGCAGGCTGGAAGTGGGCAAGTGATGGGGAGGGGACATCACCAGGGCAGCTGACCTAAACCAATCAAAGGGATATTCTATAACACCTGATGTCACACTCAGCAATAAAAAGGGGGGCTCTAGTGGGGGAGAGGACTGTTCCTCCTGAACAACCACTATGCATTTTGAGGCCCTGCTTCCCAGGACATGGCCGAACATCACTCGTTGATGGGAAGTAGAGAATATATATATTTTTCCTTCTCTCTGTGCTTTCATGTGGACTTATTGTTTCTTTTGTTTCTTTTTCTCCCCATTCCCTTTTCCTTTAATTAAACCATTCTCACCTCAAACTTCGAGCTCTCTGTGTTGTATTTTCTCCCCCTTCCTCGTTGAGGAGAGGGGGAGTGAGAGAGCGGTTGTGGTGGAGCTCGGCTGCCCACACAAGTAAAACCACCACAGCTCAGCTACCTCAGGAGTGTACCTGTATGTGTATCTTCTTCCTGATGAATCATCTAATCATCTCTTTCTGGAAGCAAGTGACATCCATATGTTGAATGATCTCTATCTCTACTTGAATAAGTATCTTCCATAAATATGAGCAGGAGCTCATCCTTGCTCTGTTTCTCAGAAGGGGCAGACATTCACCATTCAATCTGATCCTACTACAGTGCAAAGAAGGCTGAGACTGTTTGGGCTGCTATCAGTACAGAAGCTGTGGGTATTATTTCCAGAATAGGCAATTTTGTAAACCAGCATGGAGAAGATGTTGTTAAACGGTCTGCCACTTCAGAAAGTTTGGTCTATTCTGGTTTGAAATAGTTGTTAGTTCCTGTTAAGGGAGACGTGTAGGTCTCCATCACACAATTTTCCTTTAATTCTTTCTGTGTTGCCTACCAGTGTAATGCACACTCACCATATCTTTAAATATGAAATTCTCACTATCAACGGACAACTCTCCAAAATCCCCTTTCATCTATATGTAGCCACAGTCTGATTGCTGAAAGTAGCTTCAGGCTGTCCTATGTGACAAATCATTGCTGGGCATGAATTTGATTTTGTTATTACATTATAGACCATACTGTTCTCTTGTTCCTATTTATTTTCAATTCTGTGTGCACCACTTACTTAAGTGGAGATACTTGAAATTTATACTTGTGTACACATTAACACAATCCAAGCTGCTATATTTTGTGCTTCTTTTCGTCTCTGGACCATGGTCTGGCTAACCATAAAGTACTGGTGATGATATTAGACATTGGAAAGCTATTGATTCTGCCATTACAGGCTTTGTATGGGAATAAGTACAACTAACAGAGCCACTACTTACAGCACAGTATTATTTTTATTTGTACTATTATGCAGCAGTTTCTACTCTCATAGAACCATTTAAGAAAAGGCCACACGTTTCATATGATAACTGCAATGCCCTAGGCAAAAAAAAAAAAATAATATATATATATATATATATTTAAGGGTGCTTTAATGTTTTCTTAACATTATTTTAGCATTTTCAGACCCCAAGCATTTTTTTTTCTAATCAAATGCAACACTGCAGAACATGAGATTGTTTGTGCTTTCCTCCTATCAGTCAATGCACAAACTGAGAACATTCAAGTCCTGTTTTCAAACAGAGATGCATTAGTGGGAAATAAGAGCTGATTGCCCTGCTGTCCTGTGAAGCTATCAAAAGCTGATGAAGTATTTTTCAGTCATCCACAGAGCTGACATGCTCTGGATCCCAGTGCATTAAATAAATCTAATTATGACACTTTAATAAAATATGTTAAAGGCGTTTATTTGAGGCCAAAGTCTGAAAGCAACACAGAACATGTTCCAACAATAAAGCTCCTACACCTGGATGTTAACCTCTTCAATGCCCTATGGACATATGGCTTCAGTCCAGGAAAGCAGCACCTGTAGTTCTCTGTGAATGTCTGCCATACGTCCTCACGTTGCAGAGAAGTTAAGTATGACAAATTTAGCAAGTAGAGAAGCACAGTGACTCCAAACATGCAGAGTTTACTGGTGCTGCAAGTTCAGTGAGCCAGTAGAGAGTACACAAAATTGTTCACTCGCAGTTTGCTTGATTAGAGAACTGGGTTTGGATTCAGTCTGTTCATGTCCTTTGTTATTCACTGTTCCCAAATACTCATGTGAGCAAAGCTATGTTCCTACAAACATCCACAAACAGCAGATTTGGGCACTTGCCAGATGCATATATTCAGAAAACAAAACCTGTTTTCTGATAAAATGACATTCATTTTGGGAGAAAGCAATAGCTCACAAAGAACAGATCATCAATATGGGAACAGATATAATACCACGTGACTGGTCACAGCACTCAGCTAGAAAATCCTAACTACTAAATGATCAACTGAATGCTTATGCTTTGGATTGTTCAAGGCTTAATTGAGCTGTCTGCAGATGAGGAACATGAAGAAAGCTATGTTCTTCCCTCTGCTGTTCTCAAGGAAGGGAATTCTGCAAAATGCTTTTGAACTAGACTAGGCTTCAGCCAGTGGAATCCTGGATTGCTTTACAGAAAAATAAAATATTCCCTGTGAGTTTAAATTACAGAGCTTATTTTAATTGTATAGATGCCATGCCACAAACACATAACAATTCTGGGGTTTCAAAATATGGGGGTACAAGATGGAATGTTGATGTAGCAACAGATTTTTTCCTATCTTAGTGCTAGAGGGAACTGAAATTTAGAAAATTAATATGCTTTTAAAAATCCCACGCAAAATGTAAAGAAAAATATTTTATTGTGCTTTTTCTGTGCCAATATCACAAAGTAATTACACAAATGCTTAGTAAATTTCACCGCCCTGCTGCTTTTCAGAAAGCAATGTTAAAATTTACCAACAACAATTAACATCCTTAAATTTGTTTAATTCTGTTTATGAGTAAAAGATTACATCTGTGGGGTTATTTTTTTTTTTCAGCCTTTTATATACCAGTATTTTCTTTTTCTATTTCAGATGGACATTGCTGTACCTTTAAGTACTATATATATATATATATTAATAGTCTCCAAAAAATGTGAAGCCTTGTTTGCAATCAATGCATATTCCCCTTTTGTGTAAGAATAACAAATGTTGATAGAAATAGCCATTGGGTTTGCAAAGAACCCATTTCATGTGTCAGAATAGTTGTGCCTCTTGTAGATGAAATGTCAAAAGCAGGCAGATATCTCAATGTGAAATGACCTTAAGAAAAACCCGACCTCGCCAAAGATGACCTTTTTCCAGCAAGAAACATTACAATTACAACCATATTGATGCTGCAGCTTCAAAAACAATATGCTTTTCTTTCTTTTTTTTTTTTTTTTTTTTGTATTTTTCTGTCTTGGCATCCTATGTATTTTAAATAAAGATGTACAGTAGTCCACTTTATGCTGTTTCTCTTGAGATGATTTATGGTCATGGGTTTGTTTTATAAGTGTACACATACACAGGGGCATGCATAATAATATTTTCATAAATATAGATATACATAGAGACACACACATAAATATAACTATATACATTCATAAAGGATCAAACAAAATTATCCTAATTTCTCAAGGGGCCTAACATTTTTTTGTGTCCATATTACATTAGTAGAATGTATTACTTCCTGTAACTGAATTAAATCTTTTCACAGTACCTTCCTTTTCTGAATTTTTAACAAATCCCCATGGCCTCACTTTCTTCAAGGAAAGTATATGTCTTATCAATGTGTTAATCAAACTGAAGTGTTCAAGGTTCTTTTAAAGTAGCATTGAAGAATTATTCACATGTAATAGTGTATGTGTATGCATGTGCCATGGCTGATTACTGGCAAGCAGTTTCTCCTTTAGACTAGGAAAACAAAAAACAAAACCCCAAAAGATCCCTTCTTAAGGATTGAAGGTGTACAATTCCTCTTTTTGTGAGTGACACAGAATCTCAGTCTCAGCTTCTGTTTTAAAGTTCACAGTGATTAGAAATTAAAGGCTGAAGTTCCTATACACTAGAGATCTTGAGGAAGGCACCAGATGTTCTGAAAGTTCTCATCTGTGTACACAATGATTAATGAAGTACACAGGGGTTTTGGAGGTCAGCAGTGTTGAAAGTTTATCCAAAGTCTGCCCATAAAAACCAAACCTTTTCACAGTCGGATCTGTACATCCTTGTAACACCCAAATCTCTCTTTCCCTACCCCTAGACAATGCTTTGTCCTTCCAGATACTGTTCCCACCTCTCTGGAAGATGCTCAGTTGATAGAAGGGTTTGGGAGCACCCAACATGTCCTCTTAAAAACTGTATTGGGAAAGGACAATCTCAGATGGTCTGAAAGATGGTTATAGAGTAATCTTCCTTCCTTTCTTATCATCTTCTGGCAGGGATGTAGAAGAGAAGTTGCTTCAACTCTCTATTTAGGTGACATTTCTTACATTTATTTTTCTTCCATCTCCAGGCCATATCAAATAACTGAAATAATGTTGAAATAATGGGATGGATTTTCTTCTGAAATCATTAAACCAAATTACTAGCATGACTTTGAATTAAACTTTCTTTTCTCAAATCTGATTCTGAGCAGGAACTACAAGCCACAGATTTTCTTTTGCTGTATTTACCATTGGGTCTTAGTAAATTGTAATTATATCTCCTAGTGGCTATGCTACTACATTGTGAAACTGCCAGTAACTGCTAAACTTGAATTTCTTAGTTTAATCCATAATGTCAGCTTTGGTAGCTTTCATTTCTTTCAGTCCCCTAAGCTTCCAAAAAAGTACCCTCTATTGTCTTATATGGGACAACAATTTCTTCTAAAATGTATATCTGAAGACTGTTTCTCTTTATCCTTGAAGGTCTTTATGGTACTCGGTTATTTAATTCTTGCATAAAGTAACCTTCAGGTAACATATTTGTTTAGATTGGCATTGGTTTTAAAAAGCAATTAATTGCTTACCAGAGTACAGTTTGTTGCAAAATGTTTTTTACTGAGGGAATTTGGACCTCTCAGTGAATAATCCAACCCAGAATACTGGCTAGTAGTAACCAGTAGCCAGGGGGAGTCTGCCTGGAGAGGAAGATTAAGATAGGAGAGGAAGATTAAGGTAGCCAGGGCAGGAAGCTTGTGGCTACACTATCATCACACAATAATTTTGTTTTCTGCGTATTTTCATCTTCCTCATTGGATAATAGCATTTAAATAAGTTTAAAAAAAAAAAAAAAAAAAAAAAAAAGTGGGATTTCAAGGGAATTTCAAGAGGACAATGAGATATTTCCGCTGCAAAATTTATTTGCCAAAATCACATGGTTCAAGTACATACATGTATGTGTCTCTCTACCCACCAGATCCTCATTGTCTTTAGTTGACCATTTCCTTACTAATCTTATCATTACTGGCTTGCATGTCACCAACATGAGTGATGGCCTGATCTGGTTAGGCTGTTGAGGCCTTTCTGCTTTTAAAGGCTGCCTTTTTAGCCTCAATAAAGCCCTGCACTTCCCTGCTTAACCATAGTTTTATTCTCACCATTTTACTTTGTTTTTGTTCTCAATGATACACAAACCATCTGTGCCTCTAACACAATGTTCTTGAATAGCCTCCAGGCTGTTTCTGTGGTTTTAAAGTTTTTACTTTGCCCTTCAGACTGCTGTTAACCATTTTTCTCATAGTTTTAAAATCTGCCCTTTCAAAGTTTGTCACTTTGTTATTCCTGGGAGGAATTGTCTTCTATTATGACACAAACCCTAATTGTCCAATGATTGCTGTTACCCAATGGAGTTCAGTTTTGTAGAACTAGAAAGCCCTTGAACTTAAGATACTTAAAATAAATAAGTCAATATTTAGGGCTCAATACAGTTTGATGAAGAGTGCTTCTGAATTTCCATGGACTTTGTGAGCACTCAGGAGTTCACAGAAAATGCCCACTTGCAACCAGTAACAAGCTTCACACCAACTCTGGTATTTCAGTAATGTGATTAGACTGAAGGAGAAACAACTATCTAATGATTACAACACAGTTCAGAACATGAGAGGTTTGAATTCAGTGGTTGCTGAATGCTGATACACAACTTTGTGGTTAGGTATCAGCATGACACAAGTTACTTGAGTAAGATAACTCCTGGAGTGAACTCTAATGTGGTCCACTGACTTTCTTCTTCATTGTCATGTGTCCTCTGAAGGTAATCCAGCTGATGTTTCAGTAAGCAATATTTAAACCTTATCATGTGGGACCATGGGAAGCACTGGACCCATGTTGCCTGCTGTCTGTTCTCTGTTAGCCTCATAACGACTTGGCAAGATCAACACAGACACAGTCCTCAGACCAGACCCAGAATCCAGTGGCACACTGGAAAATGCGTGTTTAAATACAGGGCTTTCCTGCCCTTTTCTCTTAGGAGAGAAATTTGGGTTTAGCTGAGAATTGGCTTTGAGATGGCAGTGGGGGCTGCTCACTGCAGGACAGCACAGTTACAGCCCCTGCCATGGACCGAGGACAGTGGCAGTGCCCCGATTGGGATGTATGAGGTTTCTCAGGAAACACGAGGCATACAATTCCTGTTAACAGAGGCATCTCCTCATGTGTAGGCATCACATAAACTGCCCCCCATCTATTTATTTATTATTTATTTATTTATTTATTTTCATAGTGCAAATATATGGCGTCACTAAGTCATTGTCTACTGTACTATAAGTGGCTGAATACTACAGTAATTAACCCCTTCCTTTCTTATTGTCTCCAAATTTTAAAACTTGTAAAAGCAGGTTTTATAATTTTCTCCCAGTTTTCTGAGGATATGTTGTGGTCCATAATTTTTCCTTTTGCAGATTAACTGGGTTAGGACATGATGATTCTTCTAATTACTACTCTGCTTAGCTCAGAAATGTATTGACTAAGGTAGTAGATTTAATCCAGAGCACTGCCCTACAGATCTCATTGACTCAGGCATCCTAAATAAGGGGCAATAGGAGCATTCACATAGGAGGAAGATGATTTGGAAAGCCACCTGAGCATCCTGGGCAGACAAGAGGATGTGAAGGGAGAGGTGCAGGTATGCACACTTGAGCAATGACCCCAGGACATACAGAAAATTGACTACTGTTATATAATAAAGCATGAATCACTTGTGTCCTCAAAATCATGTCATGTGCCTGGGATAAGGCAGCAAACACATGTATTTTAATAGCTATCTTAAGCAGAAAACAGAAGACAAGGCTAGAAAGGGAGAGATAAGGTAGCATTAGGAGACCTAGCTTCACTTTAGAGGAATGTTGACAAAGACAGTCTTGCATCTCTTTTAGTCCCCAGGGAAAGTGCATGTGGATGTAATTGATCCAGTTTTCAGCTATAAGTCAGTCAACCCACTGTATTTAATCTGTTTATCATTTTCACTTGCTTTTGGTAGTTTCCAATGAAATTGGCTCAGCTTTCTTCTGAAAGTTCTTTGCATGAACCTTCTTTCCTACCAAAGTGCGTATGTTGAAGAGAAACAGAGTAACTGGGCATGAAATACAAAGAGAGAAAATGGGAAGGGAAAGGAAGAAGGAAAGGTAAAAAACTGAGGAAAAAAAAAAAAAAAAGAGAGAGAAAATAAGCCAGAGAAGATAATATGTCAGATTCCAAAGATGTGTTTTTCAGATCCTTTTGGCCTTGTTATGATTGCAGTCACAACAAAGAGATCTGTAGATCCTTTTGATTTGATATGCAGAGACAAATCTCATCCACTTCCATGCAACAGGATATCCAGCATTTACTCAGGGATAGACAGACAGGGTTGTACAAAACTGTTAAACAGAAGGAGAAGATGAAATAGAAGAGAGAGAAAGCATTGAAAAAGCCTAAATTAGCTCGTAAGGCAAAATGGCAGCTACAAAGGCAAACAACAAAACAAAACAAAACAAAACAAAAAAAACACACAAAAAAACAGTTTTTATACCCAATTCAGCAGCAGCGCCTTTTCCAAATCCACACGTAAATGTGCCTGCACTCTCAGTGTATATGTGTGCGCATCTGCATGTATACCTTTTATTCTAGCTCTCTAATGGTGCTCTAGGATGACAGGAGACAGGAAAACTTTGGTTATACAGCTGCTTTCCAGTGATTTCCATTAATTTCTCTGTTAGATTTTATGCCAAATGTTCTGATTTGATCAAAGATATACATATAGGACTAAATATAGGATCTAGGTATCTAACATGAAGAAGAGAACAGTTCACTTGAGATCCAGAGAACTGCTTAAATGTATGTGGGAGAAAAGGAAGGCAAAAGAGGAAGAAAATGGTAGATATGAAGAAAAAGATAGGTCAAAGGCAGGTGAAAAGAGGATCTTGAGATTTGTAAAGTAATACAATCATTTTCATAATGGAACAGTGAGTTTCAGCTACTTTTCTATGCAATATTCTGAGGAAAGCAAAGAGTGCCTTAATCTTCAGCAGAAATCCCCTAAAAGGGTAGAGCAGATGTACTGCAGTATCCAAAGAAAGCATTGTCTTCTGTTGTTTCTATCTGCCTCTGTTCCCAGGCAGGACTTAGGTCTGTGTAAGGAAAGCAAGTTATAAATATGAAAACCTTTGTATTCCACATGACTGGATATCTGTGGCTATTGGCACAATGAGTCTTTGGTGTCAGAAGAACCCATTGATACTGAAAGAAGAAACAACAATATTGTCACATGCTAGAGACAGAATTGAGAAAATAACCAAAAAGGCAAGAGAGGAAGACTCTGAACAAAGCAAATACATACTTAGAGCACCTCCACATTATTTTTATCACATCATACCTTTATTCTACAGTTTTATATATTAATGTTTCCTTAGGTTGGGAGTTTTAATCTGTTCTGCTCTATCACACAGTTATATCCACTCTGAACTCTTGAGAGTATCTCTGATTTCTTTTATGTATATAGTAATTCTCCATTTCCTTGAGACATAGCCAAACTTCTCCAGTCTGTAGAAAAGGACGATTTCATCCAATTGATTTATATTTTCCCATCCTGACTCTGTAGTCAGTTATATTAGACCTCTTTGGCCAATCTCTCACATTTTTAGTTTTAAGGTGCTGATGTTAATGCAAAGACATTTTTATATTTTTGATTTATAGCTAATACCAAAGACATTATTAGCCCCTTTTAGGTTAAGTTCTGAGGACCTCTGTTCTCCACTCTGAGGTTCAAGTGTTACTGATGTGACCTTGGGTAAATTATTTAACCTCTCTGGATTCTGGAATGGATTTTTATCTTCCCAGGGTAATTCAGAAGAGATTTCAATGAAATCTGTGGAATTTCAGTATCAAGAAAGAAACTTCAATAGGAGACATTCACTCCTCTGTATTCCATTTTTCATCCCTGTGTCATTATTGTTTCCTTCAGTGCTTAATTTGTTTATAAAACATTTTAATTTTCACGTGAAAGGTAAGGTACTCTGCAGATATAAATCATTCTATAGCTTATTGCTTCTGGAGTGCCACTTTTCTGCCCTTATGGTTTCCTAATAATAATGCCCTGGAAAACCAGCACAACTCAAAACAGTGTCCTCATCATATTACTGTCAGTGCCAGAGTTTCCTTAAGGACAATGCTCAGGGAGCAGGTAGAATGACAGCAACAAACTCAATACTGAACTCTTTGGTAACTCTTTGCTTATTACTGCATCATATGAGATCCATTCTGGGACAGACCAGGTTCATCTTCTGTAATGCTCTCTGTCCAGTAGCAGCCAATCCTTTACAAAGAAATGAAAAATGAATAACACTGCATTGTATTTATTAAATGTAGCATGACGTGATCGAGTGCAAATACTTTCATGATTTCATGAAAGTAGAGAATTAAGTTCTCTAGCTGGTTGGACTTTGAAAGCAAGAACAAAAGTAGTGGTTTCTTTGCCTATTCCTAAAGAATTTGGATTTAATCGGGTTGGTGCACTGACAGACATATGTACCAAACTGGAAAGTGGGTTTAGATGTTATTGTTAAAAGAATAAAGGTTACAATAATTTTTTGGTGATGTTGTGGCAACAAGCTGTCTGGGGGACACAGTCAACCATAAAGATGATTGAGATTGGAACTTGAACTTCTGTTTGTTTTTCAAGACAAGTAGCCAGTCTTTCAATTTTACCAAACTAAAAGGAAATAAAAATAATAAAAATAAATAAATAAATAAATAAAATAATAAAAAAAAGCTAAAATAGGGATAGAAGGCTGGAAACAACTTGGAAGATTTAATTTCATATCTCAAATGAAGCCAGGCTCTGAAATCATAAAGTGAATACTTGGGAGCTGGGTTTTATTTTTTTCTAAGAATGCCTAAATTATATCCAAGGAAAGCCAAGCTACATTAAAAAAAAAAAAAAAATCTGAACAGCAGCCTTTCAAATTTATTCAGACTAATGAGCTAGTCTAAATTTTGAGAATACTAATTCACAGAAGTCGGTTCTGTGGTGGGAGAAACACAACAAGGTTGTCACAGCCTGTGAACAAAGTGAATTGGTTATATGACTGACAGTAAAGATTTCTTTTAACATCAGTAAAAGGAGGCTGAAGTGACAGGTAAGAGGACAGATGCAGAATTCTGCAGCACTCGGAGAGTTTGTGTACTATCACTAAGGGACAAGTTGACTTGATACCAACTTAATAGGCTCAGCAGGGGCTAACGGCAAAGGAATGGAGACTGTAAATGGGTGTAATAGGGCACCTATACTGTATCAACATAAGCACGAAAACTATATAGCCGCTTTTGGCTGGGGAAATTAATCACATTACCTTTAAAGTCAAGCTTGTCTTTTAATCTAGGACCTGCTCAGTATACAATATTTCACAGGAAACATGCACAGAATTTTAGTCACTTTTACTCATCTCAGAAATGAATTTAGCATCATCACCAGGCAGCTTAAATTCAACATCACCTCTGAGAAAATGAAATACTGAAGCAAAACTATAAATGGAAATCTTAAAACCAAAGAGGCATAAGCAGGCATGCAGCATTTAACATGCTGCATAATCTGCTAGCAAGGATGCTTGCATAAGAAAAGGTGAAGCTTCCACACTTTTCTTGTGCATGGCAGGTCCAGTCTGCAATGAGCCTCTAAGACTGTGCTGGCTACTACATTCAGCACCAGATGAATTAAAACAGGAGATATCTTGCCATCAAAAATAATTCTACAGTGGGAAAAAAAATCCTGCTGTGCCGCAAGTTGACCTCTTGGACAAACACACTGTAATAAAAAGTGCTATTTGCTACGAGCACATTGGGAGTTTTAAATCATCAAACTAAAGTACCCGAGGCTCTGACAGTAAAATTTTCATTCAAAGAAGGGCTCAGCTTCACAACACAATAAATTATATATGACTAGGACATATAAAACATTTAAAGATATACAGAAATTCACTGTATTTGTGTTCAGTAGACGAGTTCAGCTCTTGAAGTACTTTTTTTATGTCAATCTTGCCTATTCAGATGAAGGAGGGGGGAGTCTTTTTCTCAAAACAAGTAGAAGCAAACAAATTGTCCATTCTCTACCAAGTGCCTGAATTTAATTGCTACACATGGTTTTATGTATGGTGTGCAAATATATATGGAGACTGTAGATGGTATACACCTGTATGGGGAGATTCATTGCCTGCTGTAAAAAAAAAAAAATAGATGTCTAGAAGTTTTGGGGAAATCTTGGGAAAGCGAAAGAGAAAGGGAAAATGAAAGAAGCAAATCACAGTGGTGTACATGGTTTAGGGTGTTCCTGGATAGGATATACAGAAGGAAATGTTTCCCCCGTTACTTTAACATGAACTCAGTGATCTCATAGTCAACTCATAGACTGCTTTTCAGCATAACTTGTATAAAGGAGCAGATTGCTAGGCTCACTGAGCACCACACCACCATTGTCACCACCATAGACTGAAAGAAAAAAAAAGAGAAAAGAAAAGAAAAGAAAAGAAAAGAAAAGAAAAGAAAAGAAAAGAAAAGAAAAAAAAAAAAAAAAAGAAAAATTAGACCGATGTGCTGTTTCTGCCAAACACAAAGGAAAAAAATAATAATTAAAAAAAAAAAAAAAAAAATGTAAGTTATGTGATACAACAGTGGTGCAACAGCTTTGGAGAAAAGTTTCCTCTCACCGCCCTGGCAGCTTCGAAGCTTGGAGTGCCAGGTACCCTTCATTCTGAAATGGGCAAAATACTGCCCTTGAGCTTACCAAGAAATTACCAGAAAATGATGAGGAAATAAGATTCAGATAAGGGAAGTGTCAGAAAGGAAGTATATGCAGGAGTGCAAAAGCTATTTGGGGCCAGTTCTCCACATATGGGCAAAACTTTCCTAGAGGGAACCCAAACAGATTTGGACAATAAACCCTTTTAGAGCACAGATGAGCTCATGGCTTACATCGAGGGCGAGGTCCCTCTCCACTACAAGTTCATGCATGGCATGTCTACAGAAGGAATTACAGAGGAAACTTCTAGCCATCTTACATCACATGAGCCAGAGGCAACTAGGACAATAGTTTGCTGTTGTGTGTAGGACACGCTTGCTATCATGTTCCCACCTAGAAATGCACTGTAACAAAAGTGTTAAGGCACTGAGGCCCTCTCTGCTGGGAACAGGAAAATGGAGTAAAATGACTTTGAACTCACCCTGCAGATGTAGGGTTAATGTCCAGGATCCAAACTATTAGCATATGGAATATACATGACAAGGGACAAAAATATAAAGATATAAGCCAGGATATATATTCAGAGCATAAGGTCTTTCATACCAAGCAATGACTTCCCCTGTGACTGTACCATGCCCTGCACAATCATATCCAGCTTTAGATCATATAGAAGCCAGTCTAACAGACACTAACACATAATCATTGTTTAGCCTTCCTAAGCCCATCAACTACCTCTCAGGACTACTTTACATTAGCCTGAAATGTAATTTATAGTCAGGATTTCTCAAGGAGCCTGTAAGCGTAAGGGTGTGTCTTCACTGAATGCACAACTCCAGCAGAAACATTCCTGTGTCACTGTGCTGGTCTATTTTTCCACACAGACAAACCCTTAGGTGCTCATGAATCCCTGGCTTTCAGCTCCCTGAAAATTTTAGTTTTATGTTTAATCCACAGGATGTGTTATAATTACATTTAGTATATTACCTGTTAAGTGCCATTAGTACATAGCCAGTTCTCCACTGCAGGTCTCATTGCTTTGAGGATAAATGTGAAGATTTTGAATCAATAGACCCTCACGAGTTTACAACTTGAGAGGATTTGTGTCCCCATCTTCCGTCTAGACAAACAGCTTTTAGGGAGAAAGTCTAACTAACTGCCCCCATGCAGCCAAACACACCCTTGGGTGATTCATCTCTTCTTCCAGTTGTGCGTAGGGCACTTGTCACCTCACTTTTCTTCTGAGGAGTAGGAGTTTAAATCAAAACAGAATAAAACTAAATTCAACCACTTTGGGAATAGCACTTTTCTTTTTTTCTTTTTCTTTTTTTTTTTTTACTTTTTTTTTTTAAGAATAAAAAAATAAAAAAAAAAACAAAGAAGAAAAAAAAAGTTTAACTGCAGTGTCTAAATATGCAGACAGATTCATTCATGTGCATATAACCTCTTGCCAAACCAGCATTCCAGGGCAGGTATTCAGTTAATCACAGTTTGCACAGGGACTACAGCCAAACCCTCAGGTAGCTTTGTTATGTTTTATTCTTTTATTTATTTGCTATAATTCAGTATCCTCCACCTGTGGTCTCCGGAACCTACCATAATCAAACTGGGAGGCACGATAAGCAAACCAGCTATTTACCCTCTGGTTTGCTTTTTTTTTTTTTTCTTCCCATTCTCCCACATGAAATTTAATATTTTGCCCAATCTATGTAAGACATAGGACATCATAAATGGAGGGAAAGATAAAGAAACTGGCAAGAAACAGAGTTCAAAAAAATCAATCTTTATAGTGCCATAAATGATTTCTTTTCCTACATACACTTAGTGGAGAGAAAAAAAAAAAAAAAAGATGTTATCAGCAGTGGTTTCTGCACCTGAAACACCTACATTAGAATAATTTATGAAAAAAAAAAAATGTTAATGACTAGTAGTATTTTAGTTAGGTCCTCAATCCGTTTTTTGAATAAACACAAATATGAGTTCATTCTGAAGTTAGAGCAGAAGATAGGTAGAAGATAGATAGGACAGGACACAAGACCTTTATTGGTCATGTAGCTCATCCTAGAATTAAGAATGCAAAATTAAGAAAAGATTTAGGAAAGAAAAATAGCATACTCTAGAAAGATTACTTTGCACATACTTAATCGCAGAGAGACAAAGAAAAGAATTAAACTTGAAATCCACTCCACTCACATTAAACCCAGATGTTTGGACATAGTGCAAGTGGAGTGTGGAGCAGCTGCAGAGAGGAAATCCAATCTGAACCTGCAGCCAAGCTGAATGTGGGGCCTTTGTGGAGCTCTAGTATAGATCCCTTCCAAACTGAGGGACAGAGGTGAGCTGCCCTCACAGCCTATGACTGGTATCTCTTCTCCTTTCCTGCAATGGAGCAAGAACTTTAACTGCAGGCACCGCATGGGTGTCAACAAATCTCACTTGGGAATATGTTACTTTGAACTGACTTATTTTACCAAAATTCATTTCCCTCATATATATTCATAGTAAAACTTTATTGAAAGGAATGAAAAGTTGTTCCACCATAATCTATCAGAAAGCAGATTGTTTATAAAATGTAATGAAGTATTTATCCAGTTTTTGTTTTGCAGCTGAATTTTGAAGCAACATTAAAAACATGTCTTGCGTCTCTTTTGAAAGGTTCACTGTCTCCAGCATAACACATTCCAGACTGACAGAAAAGGATAAGGATATTTGTATACATACATATAGGTGATATTGATATACAGCTGTAGACACACACACATATTGCATTGTTTACATAATTTATTTCTCAGCTGAATCTCTTAAGAGTCCTGATACAATGCAATAACTCACTTATTCAGAATTCTATGCACAATTTCCAACAAGTACTTAAACATGCTTTAATTTTATTCCTGGAAATCTTAAAAGCATTTAGAAAGCTGTTACTTTCTCTTTTGAAGAAGAGCCCACAATATGAATATGAATACTGGATTAACTACTGAGGCTAATGTAATGTGTTAATAATACAGCAGGTTCACACTGCTGGTTGCTTTTAATAACACAGCAATACAATGAAATTCATGCTACCTGGCAGAAATTGTGTCCATGGTCTCATGTAATCATATTTAGAAGCTGCTTTCAGACCGCATCAACTCAATTCAAATTTTAGAAAAAAAAAAAAAAGCTTTATACTTACATAGTATCTTACATCTGAGAATCTTAAAGTACTTTAATTTCACATAGTATTAACATAATACAATAGTCTTTTCATATTCTCTTTTATTCGTATTTGACTTCTTCCTTGCCTTTTGTCTTCTCTCCTCTCTTATCCATTGCCTATATACAATTATTTCTGCTTCTTTTATCTGTATCTGTATAGATTAATTCAGTTTGATACGTCCATACTGCACACACTTGTTTATCTAGAATGAGTTCCTGCCTGGAGGTTTTTAGTCAATTAAAATAAAAAAAATAAATCTAGAATTAAAAGAAAAACACATAAAACCCATCTCTATAGCTTACATCTTACATATCTTAAACTTCTTTCTAGTTTAAAACATCAAGCCTCATTACAGAACAATGGGTAAGATTGCTGGCAATTATGGTTTAGAAGAAAGATTTTAACTTTCCTGACAGAAAAAGCTACATTTCGTACTCATTTCTTGGCCCAAGCTGCAATCGTTGGAGAACCAAAGAGTGAGGAAGTTCTGGAAACCAACAGAGCATAGAACCAACAACAAAACCAGTCCTACTCCATAACTAGGCAGGATCTTATTACTTTTGGCCCCAGGCAGGGTTTTCATTTATACAAGACCCTCCATGTCAGCAGGCCAGAGGACTTAGACCCAACACCAGAGGCACACCCAAGTTGCCTGGAAACCCAATGAAGATTAAAAGGCAAATTGGCCATCTTCAGGAGGTAATTTAAAGGGAAAAGCTCTGTAATAAATAGCAGTTACACAAGAAAACATCTCCCAGAAATAAAAAATTCCTCCTCTTTTATATATTCAGAGATTAGCCTAATTTCCACATTTATTCCAAATAATGTTTGTTTAGTGTAAGATTTCATTGGGATAGTCTTGTTAGCTAAGTACACTGCATTAATTCTTTAAAAATAATTTAAACACTTGGCCGATTATACCTTTCGTAGTATTGGCTTCTGCAGTCTGATCAAAAATGGCATATTGTCAGTTTTCTTATTAGCTTTGAATGACTCTCATTTTCATGTCAGAAATAATAGCAAATATATAATAAGTAGTAATAAAAACATTTTATTTGCTTTTTGGTGGTAGGGAGCGTCAAACACTATGTTACACTAGCACTCACAGATATTGTTTTAATTCCTAAGTAAGATTTATTTCTTAAATAAAATAACATATAATAATAATAATAATAATAATAATAATAATAATAATAATAATAATAAGTCATCACGTACCCTAGGAAGGAAACATCAAATATGCATCAAATATGATGTTATTGAGAATCTGTTTCTAGAAAAAACATCCTGAAATAAGAACCCAAGATGGCAGGAATCTTGGGGTGGGGGGGTGGGGGAGAAAAAACAAACAAACAACAATAAAAACCACAGATGATCTTACAAGACCTTACACACACCCAAAAAAAAAAAAAAAACAAAAAAACCTCACAAGTCATTTTGTGCCACATGCCACCACTTAGGGCCAAAAATCTGCTGAGAACAATCTCCAGAAATGTTTGTCTATTGAACTGAAAAGAAATTCCAGAGCTGCTTTGGTCTCAAGCTTAAAGTCTAAACCCAGATCTAACCATGAGAAGCTTATGGTCTCCTCAGACTAACTCTCATATCTGTCATCAATGATACAATGGCTGAAAAAAAGCACTCAAAGAGAGAAGATGGCAAAAGGAACATCTTATTACAAAGTGGCTAGTATATTTTCATATCCCAATAGCTTTCATCAACAAATTATAAAAGATGAAAATAACTACCCAGATGTTTATTGTGACAAGATGTCTGGAGAGGGTATGGGGAGAATAAGACAATTTGATTATACAGATAAAGTGTGATGGAGCTGATTTTGAGCAGCAAGTTTGGTCCACTGAGAATACAGTTATCTTTAGTTTTGTGGTCAGCAAAGGGTGTTAAAGTTAACAAATGCCACTATAATTTGCACACACACAATATTAAGCATACAGTTGCATATGGATTCAGTCTGTGCCATGTTAATATTTACATGACTATACCTATAAGTAAGGTTACTTGACATGTAGTTGACATTAAATACGATCACAGCTAGGTGGGCCTGAAAACTATAAAATTGTATAAAAGGCTTTCAGCACCATGTTCTCTGGGACAGAACTTCAATAGGTATAACTGGCATAGATCCATTTATTTCAGTGTCAAATTTATACCAGCATTGAGCCCGGTCTTACACATTTATTGTACACAATCGTATTTCCAGATTATCTGAAAATAACACTTTGTGATTGAGAGATGTTATCAGTTTTGGATTTGTTACAGGATCTTCTGTAACATTTTGAAATTTTGCTAAAGTGAGAAAATAGAACATGGAATACTTTTTGCCAGATTTTTAAGTTATGAGTAGAGAGAGGATCTTAGAAGAAAATAGTATATCAAGCTCACGAGTGCAAGACAGATATTTATGACATGATTTGCTTCAGCCTTGTAGAATGAAAGTGGGAGTAATAAAATGTGTGCAGAGGAGTGTGCAAACTGTTGCATCCTCTGAATTCATTGAAGATGACGTGAAAAAGTTGTTTGGATGCTTTATTATGTGTGGATATCCTATTAAAAAAAAAGCTAGTCTGGAAGTAAAAGCAGCCAGAGATAAAGATGAGCATGATAGGGCTGACACTGCAATTAAACTTGAAAACCTCTTTTTATGTTGCACATTAAAAATCATGCTTGAACCAATAAACAGAATGAATAAGCATAGTATCATTGTGTATGTATTATGTATCTATAAAAGTAGAACACAAGACTCTAGTGTAGTATTTCAGCTTCGTTTAGTTATTATAAGAGATATGACTGTATTGCAGGAAAGCTTTGGGATAAGATAACATTTAGGTTAACACAAGCCCTTAAATAAGTCAGTTGAGTCTCTAATGTTGTCAATTCAGCCTTATTAGGAGCACTTCATTCTCCTAAATACATTACAAAAGAAAAAGAGGTTAGGATGAAGAAGGGTCAATAAAGAACAAATAGACATCTCCAGTAATTGAGGAAAAAACACATTTGAGCTCCTGGGTGCCGCTGTGGTTCAACCCTGTGTTGCCTGGTCCCCTTTTTCTCCTGTGCCATGCACGGAGCTCATTTGCTGTAACAACATCAGCAGTGTTTCTCCAGAAGAAGCCAAAAGGGCAGTCCAAGAAGGATGTAGGCTCAGATTTATTTGTCTAAATTAAAGAGGGAAGCACCCAGTAAGGCATGGCTAAAATTGCATGCAAAATTGCACCCTTTTGTATTACTTCAGGTGGAGAGAAGGCAGCATGTGAGACACCTAACTGGGAAAGATCATGGCTTAACAAATTAATCTGTGCAAAGGCAAAAGATCTTCATCCATCTTCTTCATGTGAAAGGACAGATGGCTCTAACTCTATAACCACTGTCTCTCTTTCCTCCTTTGCATAAAGGCATATAGACTGATTTCTTGATATGGTGCAGAATAATCTTTTGGCCATCTTAATCTGGGACACCAGAAGGGGCAATTTGGATTTATTCCAGCTGCCTTAAGTGGAACAGCATCCTAATTTTCCCACTACTCCCTATTACTGCCTTGAGTTTTAGAAGTGAGGCAAAATGTGATATATAATCGGGTATGATGGTTCTGTGTCATGGCCTTTTTGACCCACCAGAGTGAAAAAGAAATGTATTCAACATTGGATAGGTAGAAAGGTGGATACATTGGATACATTAAACAGGGGGTACCAGAAAGGCTATGTAAATGAGCTGATTTGCAAATACAGTGAATTGATTCATGCAGTCAGTCTTTGCACTTAATACTCACGTGGAGAAAAATATTAGCAAACTGACTTTTTTCATTGTTTACATTTTTTCTTGAGAATTCGTTCATCAGTATCAAAACTATGGGAAATTTTAAACAAACAAAAAAATTTTTTTTAAAAAATAATGTTTTACTAATCGGTGGAAAAGACATTATCTGAGGGAAAAAAAAAAATACTGCTTTAGAATCTCTTGACTGGCTGCAGTCTTCAGCCATTATATGACTATTATTATTAGTGCTGCTGTTATTATTAGTCTTGGTTGTTTCAAACAAAAAAAAAACATTTCCTAAAATAATATTACAGAACAATATTTCATTAAATGAAAATCACTGAAATCTCTACTAAAGAATTCCAATAATGGGAAGATATGAGAGAAAGGGAACACTGGGAAGGCTCACACTGAATTTTAAAGCCCATCTGACTGTTGTGTGACATATAAGCATATTGTGTTGTATGCAGCATTTTTCCCTCCACAATGGTTTAAAAATATTGTGTTTTAGCTTTTTCTTCCATTAAAAATTTCATACAATGTCATGCACATTAATTGAAGTGGATGTGAGTGAAATGCAACCCTTGGATTTTATTATGTGAATTTAATTCAGGAAAAAAGAGAAGGGGGGATGGAGAAAAAGACGGCTCAACAAATTGTCGTGGATTTATTTTCTTCATTTATATTAGGTTACCTAGAATGAAAAGCTGCCCAATGGATGTTAGATATAATAGCTAGAGAGTTTAATATGATTTCTGCTGCAAGAAAAACTGGACCAGATAAAAAAATCCATATCTTAATGATAGGTAAATAATCCTTTAGTATCTCAGATGTACATGCTACAGGCAGGAACTCTCTATTCATGAAAACTCTTTTATTCTTGTATGCCATTACTGCAGAGATATTGCTATATTGGTAGATATATTCCTACACTGATAAATAGACTGCATAAACAATATGCCCCCCCATAAGCAAGATAATGCTAGTACATTCTAGCAATAATAGCTCCCCTGCAGGAGGCTAGATTTTTCCCTTTTTCTAAATGCTAACAAGAACTGCTCTAAGGTTATCCACGTAATGAAAAACAGGAGTAAAATAAGCGTGATGCATAGAACTCTCTTTCCCTCGCCTCTTCCATCTCAGGTGATAATGTCACAGATTTCTTTATCCCCATGTTCTCTGATGGCATGTGTGAGTGCATGTGTTCATGTGCACGTGTATAAGACATTTTCTTATTTAATAAATAAATGCATGCAGTTCTCCAATGTCAATAAAGTTTTAGCTGCCTGTGAGATCCCTACATATATTGGATAGCTACTTCATTTCAAAGACTCTGATGAAGTCCATAATCCAGGGGAATGTAGCACAAGTCCCTGCATGATGTACTGTAGGGTAAGCTGCTAAGAATCACTTGCAGCTCTGCATGGAGCCACAGAGTTCTCTTTGATAAGTTGCCCGACCTGAGAAAGCTGAAAATATGTCCATTATTGTGAAGACTGTTGAAAGAATACTGGATTATTAGTCTAGCTAGTGACAAGATCTTGGAGACTGATTTAGTTAACACACATTGGTTATCATACTTTCAAAATGGAAGATTTTAATTTTTTAATTTATGAAAAGACTCAAATTTTTGGATGTCAGATTTGTCACATCAGAATTTACATTTGTTTTCAGAATAGTTTTCTGATTCCTAGAAAACCTATGCATAGATGCAGCATGCTGGTACAAAGATTTCCATGTACACAATGTCTTTCTCTGTTCATGTGCACACAAGCTGTGACCTGCACCCAGCCTAGAGATATCCCCACTGCTGGCCTAGAGAAACTCCCACTCTTTGTGTGATCTTATGAAGGGACAGTCAAAGCCATTGCCATTGCATTGCTTCACCTTTCTTTGGTCTGTCTGACTTGGGCAGAAAAGCATGGTCTGATATGCAGCTCTCACATCAGGTTACATGGCTGTATTGAGAATGACATTGAGAGCATGGAGCAGGCAGAAAAATGAAATCTAATGAACTTGGAGCATGTGCTTGGCTTTGGATATCTATATAGTTGCCTGAAATATGTGACTCCTGCTGTGTATGGTGCAGCCCAGGTACACACTCTCTACAAATCTCAGTTGTCCTTATAGTAAACAATATCAATACTGAGTATGTGTGTTCACACCACGCTGCTGGCTGTTAAGTCTGGATTTTACCATGAGGTTTGATGCATGTTTAATACAGAGTGAAGCTGCATCTAATCACATTCTGAGAGAAGTGAAATTTCACAATATGGGAAAATTATTTTCCTCCTTTTGTGGAAAGACTCACACATTTTGTCATGAATCACGTGGAAAAAGCAAGAGGATGAGTTAGGGCAGAAAACAGCCATTGATCTGGGTCCTGCTTTGAAAATGCTTTGCTTTAGGAGTGTTTTCATTGTTACCCATCTGCCTCTCCTTTCAGAGAAACCACAGTAACAAAAATAACAATGTATTAGCTTAAAGGTTTTTAAGGAAATGAATCTTGTTTTCCTTAAGCTTGATCCATTCTCTGCTTATAAAGAAACAGAGTTTGAAAGGAAGAATGTAGGCAAATTAGTCTTTTCAAGTATCATTCACAATACAATGTGAAATTTTATAATGCCTGTCACATAAAGGCTATACCAAACGGCTTTACTGTGTTAAATAATGTATTACAGAGTATATATATATACATGTATATATAGCATAGTCTACATATATATAATAATAGCAGGATGGAGAGGAAACTGAGAAAGTTAAAAGACAACGGTTTTTCTTTTTTTTTTTTTTATTTTTAGGTTGCATATGGAAAAAGTTGGAGAGTCAGGTAGGCAGAGATATTGGGAAGTCTGATACAGATGGCTGGAGGTAGGAGGTTTTTCCACCCAGAAGTGGAAATGCCCTAGTATCAGATACCACTACCAAAAATGAGACCTGGTGGAAGAAGAAAGGAGAAGTAGAAAAATAGGGACAAGAATACATTCAGCTCTGATCAAATTCCACCAGTGGAAACAAATTTTAACCTTTGAGGTTAGAAACCAGAGCAGTTGGATGGACCTTGTATGTAATGCAAAACTTGCTTTCACATAAATTTCCAATAAGCTTTCATAAAAAATACAAAACTCAGGCTCAGTTTGCCATAAAATGTGACCAGATTCATAAATTTTTCTTTGAGACAAACCTAAGTTCCCTCCTGTGCATCTCATTATCCTGGAAAAGAAGTTACAGCAAGTCTAATATCCCTACTTGAATGGTTCTCCACTGATAAAACTTCAGAGGAACAATTACTCTGTTCTTCTATTCATCAGGCATTGACAACATTGACAACAAAGTTTCCCCTTTCATTACATTAGCTCTATGTAAAAAAAAAGATATTTTACTTCACAAAGGATTTTAAGAATACAAAATTTAGTTCTGACTTTCAGTAAAAATTAAATTGTTTTCAAATTCTCCATGAAGTGAAATAATTAAGAAGAAATAATTTCAGGGTATTCAAAATATTGAATTTCCTTAGTATTCACTTTTAATGTTGACACATTCAACAACTGAATTTAATGGGGAAAAAAAAAAAGTTTTTTTTTTTTTGTTTTTGTTTTTTTTTAACGTGAAAATTCTGTGCTTCATTCAAAAAATGTAGAAATGGGATGTTTTGACATAGTCAGAACTGTTTCCTGTTTGTTGTTGTTGTTTCACTTTGTTTTTTTTTCTCTAAATGAAATTATTGGGAGAAACACCCAATTTCATAATGCTTTTCATTTTTGACAGAATCTTAGATTTCAAGAGATGTTCTATTAATTTTTCTTCACTCTGCTTTAAGCAAATAGTGTATTTCCAAACATTAATATAATCTTATAAAACAAAACAACAGAAAATCGGATACGGACATTATTTCTGCTTCCTCCTGTTATTTTTCTCTCCTTATTTCTTGTCAGGAGTAGCTGTGAGATGCCTTTGGTTGGAGGGTTACATGTGGGACACCCTTGGAGTTGCTGGCCACTGCTCAGCTCATTGGGCTATTTGCACACACAGTAATGCAGTATTGATGGGAAAGCTGAGCGAGGTGCAGTTCACTGGAGATGAATCAGCCATCAGATTTGGGGAAATGGGAAGAGTGTTTCTTTTCTGTTATTACAGAACAATTCAGAATAGCTGTTCTTGCCTGTCTCCTCCATTCATTCATTTTCCTCCTTTTCCTCAAGCCTTTCTTTCATTTAAAACATTTCATATCAAAATGATCAAAGTTGTGTTTTTCAGGTCTCTAATGGAAGCATATGGGTTTTAGTATATATAAAACACTGCAAACTGGAAGAAGAGAATGAGGAAGTGTGAGGTGGTGATGACAGTGACAAGGATGTGTTTGTTAAGAGGCACAGAATGTAAAAGGAGTGTTCATGAAATCCTTGCTGAGCTATGTAACAATATTATTAATAAACATTCTGGAGGGAAATATCATTTAGGATTCATGATTTGTAATAAATTAATTATATTTCACATCATTTTTCTTTGAAGTATATATGCATATATACACTATCCCATTTTACAGGAAAGGAAACTATGAAAAACTTTCTGTAAGCTATACAACAAACTTCCAGTGAAGCTCAGAATAGCACCTAAAAATCCCTTATTTTTGTACCAGAAAATAAAAAAAAAAAAAAGGAAGAAAAAAAAAATGTAGTTGTCATATCATGAAATTGATATTCTAAACACATTATGAATAAAATCCAAGTACAAAGCTGCAAATTTCTGCACATCTAGCATCTACCATTTCAAGTGGTAGAAATTCTAATAAAAACAAACAAACAAACAAACAAAAAAACAATGAAGCCAGCAGATCTCCACAGATTTCAAGCCCTGAATAACATAAGATTAGATTCTGGTACTGCTGACTTTGCAGCTTAGTTTGCCTCAAAGCCATACGAGAAACTAGACCTCCTACACAGGTTCTGGGTACTATTTCTTCAGTCCATCATTACTGAAAAGGGAAGTTATATAGAAACTGAATTCTAGTCATCCACTGCCTGTGGCATGCATCGTTTATGAATCTCAATTGCAAACCAGTGTATTCTTGGAACCTGGAAAAAGGTGATTCATTAGAATTAATAAATGCAGAGAAAGAATTGTTTAATTTAGGTCATTAGGTTACCCATAATATATTACAACACTCACAAGAACTCAACACCTTCGCATTTCTGTGAATTGCTATGTGTTCTATGTATTCCTGATACATTCTTGTTAGCATTTGAACACTCCTGGGCTCTTGTACCTGCTGCCCTCAATTACTTCAACAAGGAATAGCTCTTTCTTGGCTCTGTTACTGCTTCTACCTGCTGGAAAGGAGGGAAAAAATGTCACTGTACAGGTAAATGGGAGCCCTGAGATGTTTTCACTTATTGAATACTGGAAACATCAGAAATCTCAGCCTCTTGAAATCACTAGAGAACATGGTAGTTTAAATTGTATCAGATTTTGAGAGATTCAAATTCCACAGCCAAAAAAAAAAATATGTTCATTTTGAAATAGTTGACTGGTGCAGGAACCACATTGCTGGAGTCATTCCTAGGTTATCCTCTTCTTTTCATCTCCAACTCAACAGTTGGTCTTGGACAGAGCCTTCAGTCAGGTTTAGGAAAGCTTCTGTCTCAGCTTTATCATCTGTAAAACAAGGTAGCCTGATAAACACTTACTTCTCCAGGGTAGCTCACAGGGCTTGTGGGATTCTCTGGTTCATGTCTGTAAATGTAAATAAGCTCTGTGAATGTCAAAAGTTCTAACATTATAATGCTATAACTTTACATACTGTTCAAAAACGTTATTACAGATCCTAGGGCAGATGCCAGCCTGGGAATGGAAGGGACAGAGAAAAAAACAAAGCAAGCAGACAAGGATGTTAGAATAGGAAAAAGGCAATGACTTGTGGAGGAGACAACACCGCTGAGAGTTTCTGCTGTCAGCAGTCTTAGAACTCACAGAATTGGGACTTAAAGACAGAAAATAACACACAATTTTTGTGGGTGAAAGTCTAGCTTTTGGAAACTCAAGTCCCTTCACGGTGGAGAGGACACAGAGTAGTCCAGAATAACCATAGGGTCCTGTGTAGGAGTCAGGAAGAGATATCCTCTTTATGGTCTGTTTCATCTGAGTCATTCCTCTTTTGAATCTTGAGATAGATTACACTTGCCTTTAGCACCTTACTAACCTATGATAAAGATGTAGCTTGAAATCCCCTTAACACTTCCTCTGGCTGGTTTTATTGAGTGTGGTAGATGAAAACCTTATCCACCCAAATATACCCTCTCTTGAGGAAATCCAGCACCTAACACTCTTAAACTGAAAGAATGCTACCAAATTGTGGCTGTCCACACTGAATAGAGTGTAATTTTCTACAAGACCTTCTCACCCTTGAAAAATGACTCTGTAAGATGCTTAAAGAAAGACTGACCTCTATGAAGAGACGCGTTGTCAGGCATGAAGCTGGCAGGGCGGAAAGACAGACTGAAAATAGTTATATGGATTTTATCTGTTGTTCATGTAACATCAGTGAGCCAGCACCATCAGCCAAGTCTCCTATTATGTTTTTAGTACTGCTTTAACCTCTTGCTTATTTATAGAACAACCTTCCCAATTTTCACCTGCATTTTGGAGAAAAAGCAAGGAGGAAGTTGATAATGCTGGATTGTTCCCATAGATTTGTTATGGGAGAGCTGCTGTTTCTTTTTGCTGAAAATAAATGTCTATTTGAAAAACAGTCTTTTGAACAGTAGATGGGAATTTTTGATGGTTTTATTGGGAGTTAAACACCTTTTAAAATTGTATTTGTACAACTGTAGTCAGCTAAGAACACATGGGAAGTTCCCTTAACCTTGAAAATTTCCCTTTACACACCACCTGAGGAAAAGATAAATTTAAAATTTGAGACATGTGCATCTCTCACCTGTAACCATGAAGATAACGTTTAATATCAAAGGAGGAACTGAATATTTAGCCATTTTAAATAAAGAATTAGAAAATGTTCTAACAAGTATCTTCAGCTTTGCTAAAAGAAAAAATGGTTCACACAGAACAAAAATGAGGTAAAACCAGATCAAGAATAAGAATTTCAGATATGGCAGAGAAGAGCATGGAAATACCCTGGGATGTGACAAGATAGCTGCATGATCTTACAGCAGCCGGTTCACAGTGCGGACAGCTATTTCAGGTTACACAACAATTTCCAGTGGAAGTCTGCTTTCATTTTCTCACAGTTTTATGAATTTTCCTCTTTCAGCTAAAATTTTTGCAGGCTTAATGTGAGATCTTAAGTTCAAACTTAAGTAAGAATAGAAATGAAATGGTGAAAAACAGAAACGTTTCTGTTGTTCGGCAACATGGATATCTGTGAGCAAATAGTGGCTGGAATGGAAGGACTGTGAAATGTCCAGTGCACCTGCCCCAGCAGTCTGACCTGTCTAGGCCCTCTGACATTTTAAGTTGTGGCCCAAATCAGGCTACAAGTCTAGAAGAGGAGGTTAGGTTAGAGAGACTGGTACTGTCTTGTAGAGTTGCATTAATCTCTGCACTACAGTGTGGTCATCTCCAAATCCTTAAATGTGGAAGACCACATCTGTAACCTCCTGTCAGGAGCTTATACCCAACCTTTGGCTGGTTATATATGTAAAACTGATAAAAAGCTGTCACTGAACTAGTCTTAATCTACAGGTTCCATTTAAGATATAAACAGGACACACTGAGGTTTGGCAGCTCATCTCCCAAGATTTCCCTCAAAATCTGCTCTGAGCTCACCATAGAAATCAGTCAATACATCTTATTCTGTTGTTTATCTTGCTATCCCATGTAATCTATGGCTTGTTCAGCAGTCCAGAGAATCCCAGCAAAACTATTCTACTTTTCTGTAACAGATTTCCTAAACAGTGTGCATGGTTCTTGCCTATCTGTAGAACCTCCTAGCTAGACCAAAATCAGCTTTTTTCTTCTTGATAGTTTTAGAGGGCATCAGGTAAGGTTTTTTTTTGTTTGTTTGTTTTTTGTTTTTGCTTTTTGTTTTTTAATATAGGAACCAAGATTCCTATAATACAATACTGAAAATGTTCACATATGTGACCTGGAAGAAGATGTTTCTTCACAGATGATCCTACACAACCTTAGATTTTTGTACAATTTGGGAGAGAGGGAAAAAAAATCTTTAAGGCTTTTCTTTTCTTTGTGATTTTTATCTTCTGATAGCCTTTGTCACTCACTCTATATGAACTTTAATTCTCAAACTTACTGAATTTGCAATATTTGTTTCCAAATGTCATGTTGAGGACAGCAATAGATACTTCTCTTTCTTAGCTTTTAGTTATTCCTTTTCTTGACCATCTCTATTCAGAAATCCAATATCTTATTCTGTTTTCTTTCATTTAATTTGGAACTTTGTTTTGTGGCTTGGGTACCATACTGAGGATACAAACATGCACATGCATTTGACATCAGATGCTAACTACACAGAACTGTGTAGTTCCTGAAAGATGGGAGAATATAATCGTTATCTGTTTGAAGTGCTTTCTGATTACGCAACAATGTTAAAAACGGAAATCAAGATCCTTGTCAACATTTAAAAAATCAGTTCAATACCTGGTCTTTTTCTTTTTGAAAGTTTACATAGTGTGAAGAACAATTTAAAAGTATGACAGTCTCATGAACCTGTCCTACAATTGCAGTAATATAACTGCCCTCTGGCAACCACAGCATTTCATACCTGTAAAAAGAACATGAGGAAAATATTTGATGTATTTTTAGCCACCTTTAATGCTACTCCATAATTAAAGTAATTTGTAGCATGTATTAAATATTATTACATTGGTTTGCTGTTCTGATTTTTAATGACTTTTGAAAAGAACCACTAATAACAGAAAAATAACACTATGTTAATTAACAGTATTAATTTAAAGTGAAGTTAATGGCACTGTTTACATTACTAATGCAAGCAGGATTTGGCCCTTAGGAAGTCATTCCATATGGCAGTTACATGTTTGCCTCTGAAATACCAATACCAGCTGCCAGGTGGGCAGCTGAGGGTGAAAAAAATGTAAGATTATATTGTTGTGCCAACAAAACTTTTTGACCTATTAGCACAGGATAATTTTTGTGGATGACTAAAAAATTCAGCTATGCCTGGAGAATATTTTGGCCTTCTTGACACCATGGAGAGAGGAGTAGCACCAAATGACCTTGGGAGTACAAAAACAAGGCAGAACAAAAAGACTGGGAAAGGGAAATAAGCCCTTATACAGTAGTGAAGCAAAATGAGTAAGACTTGTGGGATAAGGAAGAGATGAGCTGCTTAGATGAAGGCTAAAGCTGAAGATTACAGCAGAGGCCAAAGCCCAGGTTAAGATAATGTTCTTCACATCTCTGCTTTTGGCTTTATCTTCCTAACCCAAGTTCGAAGCCACAACCATAATGAAGCTAATTTTCCTGATTCTTTATTTTTGGACACAAAGCATTGTGGTCTGCATTTTAGTGGGTTCCCCAGCTTTTTCCTGTATTCTCAATTCAACGTGACTCATTCAGCCCATGATCCTGAGTGAGGGCTGCTTCAAAACACAGCTTTGAAAACAAGGGCAATTATCATCTCACCTGCTTTGTTATTGGAAACATCAGCTCCATTCATTCATTATTCAGCTCAACTGTAATTTGTAGCAGGGAATAAAGGGGGAGAAGAAAAAAAAAAGTTTCATGTTAGAAAGATATTTTAGAGTACTGTTTCTAAAGCATAGGAGGAATTAATATTATTTTCGCTGTTCTTGTGTGCCTAAACGCTGAGCTTGCCCCTTGCTTTAAAGCATTAGAACTGTTTCAATGATTTCTCAGTGGTGTAGTAGATCTACACAGTCACAGACATAATGTAATCTTTAAAAAACAGTTGTTTTTTAACTGTTTTAAAAAGATTTTTTCTTTTTCCTTTTTATATACCTTCTGCATTGTGCAACGATGGAAATGCTGAATCCCAAATGCAGACTCCCAGCTGGCAAGCAATCTTTATTGAAGGAAATATGATACTTTTCAGAATATTATCTAGCTAAAGATTTTGAAGTCTTTTAGTAACACTAATTAAATAATTCTCTCAACACCTCGCTTGAGGTATTATTATCAGTCCCACCTTTTAGATGAGTAAAGTGGGTCTGCCTTGTCCAACCTTAGACATCAAGCCAGTGAATACAGTGAGCAAAGAATGTCAGACTTCTTGCCTCTCAACACTTCAACTTACTCATTTTCAACCATTCTTTTGTCACTATGTCATACAGTATTCCACTGGCCCCGGGAACACTAAGGGGAACTTATGAACACTTTAAAAAAAAATCTAAATTTCATTTAAAAAGTACATCAAGATCTTCTTCAGTAATGGGTGAAAGAGATCTTAAGAACCTGCTTGTAGTAAGTGTAGAATCAGGCCAGAAATTTCACAGAAATGTCATTTTTATTGCTTTTCCTCTTCTCTGATCTTCAGACGTACAGGTCTGCCCTCTGTGATCTGGCATGTGCATATACATATATAAAGGTATAATTTGTGATTTTCTGTTGATGGTAAATATTATATATATATATTTATAGCAAGATTCCACATTAAACTAAAAAAGAAGCAGTTTTAGAGGTGTGATCTTCTTAAACATGAATGCCAAGGCTTAGCTTAATTTCTGAAGGCTGTAGGGCTTCTTAGGTTTCTTCTTCTTGCCATTAAGGTATTATTTATTCTAACTGTTAGATGACCTTCTCTTTTCCCATTTTGTTATGTTAGTCAAAATATACTTAATTCCTGAGCTCATTTCTCTGTTCTTCTTTCCAAATACAAGTGTTTGGTTTGCTTTTCAGAAGAGACAGGAAAGTCTCTCTTTAGCTTCCCACTTCTTCAAAGCATCTTTCCGCAGAGAATGGCAGACAGACTTTTCAGAATGTCTTAACAGGTGAAATGGTTTACATCTCCTGCTCTATACTCCAAAGAAGATGAAGAATGCTTCCTATTTTTTACATCTGTTTGATGCCAACAGAATGTACGGTCATCTAAAAGACAAAGGGATTCTGGTTCAAGAATGCAGTCTTTGGCTTATCTGTCCTAGCCAAAATGCTTGTGCACTTCCCCATAGACCTGAATGGTAATGCTGTAGCTAAACCTCCCAGAATGAAAGTCTCCTCAGTGAAATGTCCATAGATCACTAATTTGTTTTGTGTTTTCTTCTCTGTTTTGCTGTTTTAGATACTATTTTTCTCATAATGAACAACATTCCCAAATCACCATCTGGAAGTAGCTACATACTCTGCCTTTCTTTCACCCTTAAGATGGAGAATAAGAATGTGTCCACAAAGAGTTGTGAAGACTAGATGAGATGTAAGGGAGTTAAACTGGTTGAATCTAAGCCCCTCCAGTGTGCTACCAGCCTGTAAAGAAAAAAGAAGAAGAGAGAGAGACTGTTATATTTTCCCAGTAATCTGATGAGAAGAGAGAGAGACAGACAGAGAGAGTTCACTTGGCTAATTTTCTAGCCAGCAGCTACAACAGTGCTTCTATTAGGAGTTATGAAAAGAGACAAAGAGATATAATAACTATAGATTGGCCTTGTTGGCCAGAAGTTCTAACTATGCTAGGGGGATGATGAGGTACAGAGGCATGCTCCCAAGGGATTTTTTTTTACTTTAATATCATCATTTTGGTGCATCTCTAGCTGCACATTCACTTAACACTGAATGAAAATAAAGGTTTTAACATATCACTGCCTGCCCAGATAGCTGAAATGAAAGCTGGAAAAATGCATTGACCTTGCATTATTCTCTTTGCATTTACTTTGTGAGGTTCAGATTCAAATTTTGTCAGCCAGTGTTTCAGACAGAAGCCTTTCCAGAAACCTTCCTTCAACAGATAAATTTGTTTCATCTTATCTTCACTTTTTTTTTTTTTTTTTTCTCTTATTAGAAAAGATAGGCACATGCCATCTTGCTTCATAGTCTGTCCAGCCCACTGTCATTAGATTATTCTCAAACTTATTTGTCAAATCCTTTACCTACACTTTTCTTCTTGTACTAATTCACTATAAACAAGAAACTGCACATCACTTATTTCTTTCTCTTCTGCTCATTCTTGAACTGAAGCAGTACCATCTCCCAAAGCACAAGCATTTGAAAATTATGCATTTTCACATTTCTCATCTACGCTAAATCCAAGATCATTTTGTTCCCCCTTACCACCTCCCTCTTCTTCTCCTGAGTGCTTGCCTGGATAAAAATAAAAACGCCTTAAGGAAATCCTTTCATAACCTTATAAATTGGGATGGTTAGACCAGAGCTCCTGACATGAGAGAACACATTTCTAGGAATGGGTGTGTGCCTTAAAGCAAGAAAACGGGCAGGACTGGGTATCTTGCAAACACTCCTGTCTTCATGAGCTAACCAACCTCCACTTAAAACACAGAGTAATTTGACTTTACTTCCATGAGGATTTGACCTTTGGAGAAGAGAAGCTTTTACGAATTTATGTGGCATCCAATAGCCATTGTATCAGGAACATTTCTCCTTCCTGGAGACATGCACTTAGCAAAGAAGGCAATTTAACATAAATGAAAAAGAGAGATGCACTAACAAAAGGGACCTGGCATGTGTTCATTGTTTTCTGAAAATTTCATGTGATTTTATTTGTCTGTATTTTCCTGTTCCTCAGTTTACCCAGCTATAAAGTCTAAATTACTGACACCTACAGTATTATATCAAGAGTGAGACTTTGCTAATCAATTAGATAAGTATGCTACATTGTCAGTGGTCATCTAAGATTTCATTACTGCACTGTATAGCTCATAGATCTTCACTGTGACTCACTGTGACAGCCACTACAGAACTTAAATACAGCTAGTTACAGGCTCCAAATGTTGTGGTTTCACAGGATTAGGTCCAAGAAGAGATTTGGGGCAAATCAATCCAAATTTTAAGCACTGCTGAGATCCTTAACCTCCCACTCATCTGCTGCCAAATTCTGAATAATTATATATACAGTGTTCAACTTCTTCACTAGGAGCAATTGAAAACTCCATCCAGAATTGCCAGATAACCAAGGTTTGAGGGTTCAGGCATAGGTCTTGGATGGGAAAAAAATAAAAATTAAAAAATCCTTGCTCCAGATAAAAGAAAACAAAAATTTGAAAACTGTTTGCTGACACTTAGAAGAATGGTCCAAATGCAAGTGCTTAGCTTGCAGAGTGCATTTATTTCTATTCATGAAACTGCTTCTGAAGGGGGTCTAATCCTATGCAAGGTACCCAGTTCTGCTAGGGGAAGGAATCTCAAGAGTTCCCAATACCTCAGAGTGGAATTTAGCCTTGAGCTTCTCCTTGTCTGATGACTGCTTTATGCAATGCCTAAAGCTTGCTGGTTTCTGAGGGTCCAGTTTCTAGGTTCCTCACTCTTTGTGTTTCATGTGAAGTGTGCCTGTGACACTTCACATAGGGGCTGCAAATTTCTTTAAACTGCTAGGCACCTAAAAATTACATGCTGCATGACCCAGATCCTTTCAAGCATCCAGCCCCCAGTTCACTACATATTCCCATGTTAAGACTAAGCTCATCCTCGTGTACCTGGGCTCACTCACTAGCAGCTGATGACACACAGCTGAGGTCATTCTAATTCCCTCTAGTACAAGGTAGGGGATACACATGCAGGAGTTAGTTCATTATGGTATTATAATCATGCCCTGCTTATACCCCAAAGTCACTCAATTCCATTAAAGGCCAGGAGAGCGATTGTGAACTGAATCCCGAAGTGAGTAAGTAGCACTGTTTGGAGAGAAGGTCGATGAGGTCATGGTGGTATTCATGGTGATAGGAGACCTCACGAATTCACCTATTATTTTTCATTTCATTCCCTTCCTCGATTTTTTTTTCTCTGAGCTCTAAATAATTACAGCCAATATAAAATTTGTTTAGAGTTTTCTTTGTTAACTAACTCACATTCCTACCCTTTCTTAATTTTTCATAAATTCAAATATTTGATATTAGATACATGCTAAGCAGCTGGGCCAAGAGGATCTGAGTGTCACAAATATTTTTGTACCATCAGTACAGTAATGAGTGCAAGGACTGTCCAGTATAATCATTAGTATTTTTCTTTAGCTCAGAAAAAGATGTATATATGAGTTCCAAAGGATATTGCCTGGAGGCTATGAAAGCAGAGAAGACATGAACAAGGAAATATTAGGAGCAAAATTTACCTGTTTATTGTGTGAGTGATTTGCACTGCACTAAATTTTTGCAGGATGCATGTGGCAGAGGCAATCCGAGTGGCTGTATGCACCAGTGAGTGCTCCCAATTGTTTCTAAACTGGGGACTTACCAGTGACACTTCAGGTCATTAGATGGGGAGAACCGCCAAAGAAACAGCACAGTAAACCCAAACAGCCTTTGCTCATCTGCTTAGGTTTAGCTAAGGCTATGTGACCAGGATATAAATTTGGGTAGATCTGAATTCTTTCTTGAAGTGTTTGCCAAGACCTAAGGAAGGAAAGAAAAGTAAAATCAGATTTTCTTCCTTTGGTGTGAAACAGAAAGAAAAGGGTTTTTCCAAAGAGAAGGAAATGCATTTGTAAAGACTGTCCGCCTTTTTAACCTCATTCATCATTTCTTCATCATATTCAATACAAGAGACGAGGAACAGACCAGATAAAGTCTGTGAAATTACTATTCACATTTATGCAACATAAGAATCAAAATGGAAAAGTAGAAATCAAATACATCACTTCCTTCCTGGAAAGATACACATTTTGCAGCCTCAGATCCATTTCAAATACTTTCATATCTGCTATTCAGTGTTTCCTGAAGGAAAGTGAGAAAAACAATTTCTAAGTATGGAGTCAAGAAGAACACTGTATTGTTTAGCCTAGCTGTCAGATCTGTACATAGGAACACTGCTCATTATCAAAAACAGTGACATGCAGGATCTATTTAAGGATACTACAGGGCAACATTGTTAAATGGTGTAGCACACAAGGTGAAAAATAACCTTAATCAGGGATACTAGAGAAGTGGACCTGGAAGAAAGAATCTCGAAGATTGACTTGGCCCGTATTCATTGGATTTAGTGACCACCAGTCAGGAAAAGTCTTTTTGCAGTTTACAGTAGGTATGGCAGTTAGGCCTCGTGCTTAGCATATACATACATATATATATGTGTGTGTATTTTGATATTTAATTTTTACTGATGTAAGTGGACAAGACCTCAATTTCATGTCTCGTGGAACCTAATGCAACACAATGTCCTAACACCATTCTTGGGCACTTGTTCAGTACCATCTGTTAAACAGAAGTGTTCCCTGACAAACTGCCATTTAAGTGCTGGACTAATCCAACACCGCTTAACCATGACTACTGACAAGATCACAGTATAAACTGATATAATTAATTTCTTATTATGAATATTACTACTATTATTATTACACTACTACCTTCATTTCCCAATAGCAAATAGTGCCCCATTGTCCTGGGCACTGTAGAAACATTCCATAAAATTATGACCATAACTCAAGGGTAAATAAAATAACTAGAAGTTAAACAAACATTGAAAATGCTCTAATTAGTGCCAACAGAAATGATGTGGTACCATAATTATTATATGCATCCTTGTTTGCCACTAAAATGTCATCATTTGCCAACAATAACCTCACTGTATTTTTCAACATGATCCTACATTGTTCTTAGAGTATGAAATAATTACGGTTGGTGTAATTTGGGGAAGAAGGTTCTTTTGTATTAGCCAACTTCCTCTTTCCCACATGTAGCCCCATTCTTAGTTCAGATGGCCAAAATTATTTGAATTAATGGGCCAAACACTAAATATAGATATAGGACAGTTTGCCTCGCTGGGGCAAATTTACATGCTCCAAGGCACTTTCTAGATTTTTTGTGACCATAAGATCTAAGCCAGTGTGGTATTTCTCATTTTAAATCAAAACTAATCACAAAAAGTTCCAATCTGACTTTGTAAGAAAGCAATTCTGGATCATGCAGTGATGCATGTCAAAAAGTCCAACATGCCACCAGCCTATTAAAGCAAAAGCAATAAGAAGAGCAAGTCATAACAGAAGCAAAAATGAAGTCCTTTTCTTATATATAGACTCTCTCTCTCTCTTTTTTTTTTTTTTTAATTATTTTTTTTTGTTTGTTTAAATCCTTGCTTTGGGACACACACACACTTCATAGCATTCTGAAATCTGTTTTGCCAAAAATAGGGACAGGAAAAGGGAAACTTACATCTTTAATTACTATCCTATTGTTGGTAGAATTTATAAATTATGATATTGTTACCTGAGGGCTTGCTGACAGACTGCATCAGTTCTCCTCAGTCTGGCTGTAATCCCAGCCTATATTTTTTTCTTTTAAATCTTGGAATGCAGACAAAAAAGGGTTTCCCTTCAATAAACCAACTTGTCTGAACTCAGATTACTGTGCTGTGTCACTAAAATAAAGGATCTAACACTAATCTCCTCAGCTTGTAAACAACAATATAAATTATCTACAGTATTTGCTAGTCTCTTCCCCAGGTAATGGAGTTTATTTCATACATCAATTCTTATAAAACCAGAGTAGAGCTCAGACTGGGATTGAAACACTTGATTTGCTTGGATATTGTTTAGCTCTTTAAACCCCAGTCAGTAATTAGCCAAATTTTGCCCGTCCACCACTCAGCTAGATGTAAAATTAAGAATTGGGTGTTTGTTGCCTAAGAAATCCATTGTAAAACTTATTCATCATAAATCACTTTCAATGCTAGCACTCTGAGAAAAGCATAAACATCTAAGCATGAATGAAGAGAATTTATACAAGGAAAAAAAGATGTTTTTCAATGGCAGGTGGAACCTACCACCCCAGTTTCCCCCCCATTGCTGAGGGAACTGTCTGCCAGTTTTTCATTTTGGGGCATCCTGTGCAGTTATCCTTCTTCATGAAAGGGAAATATGACTCTCTGGTCATGGCCAGTTGGAGAGGTCCCAGATGAATGGAGACTTGCTCATGTGATATCCATCTATAAGAAGAGTCGTAAGGAAGATCTGTGGAACTCCAGGCCTGTTAGCCTGATATCAGTACCAGGGAAAGTTATGGAACAAATCATCTTGAGTGCAATCGCACAGCACATACAAGACAACCAGGGGATCATGCCCAGCCATCATGGGTTCATGAAAGGCAAGTCCTGCCTGACCAACCTCATCTCCTTCAATGACCAGGTGACCCACCTGGTGGATGTTGTGGATGACGTAGTCTACCTAGAAAGCCTTTGACACAGTCTCCCAGTATTCTCCTGGAGAAGCTGGCAGCCTGTGGCTTGGATGGGTACACTCTTTGCTGGGTTACAAAATTGGCTGCATGGCCAGGTCCAGAGAGTGGTGGTGAATAGAGTGAAATCCAGCTGGTGACCAGTCATGAGTGGTGTTCCCCGGTGTTGAGGCCCGTCCTCTTTATTGATTATTTGGATGAGGGAATTGAGTGTACCCTCAGTAAGTTTGTAGATGACACCAAGTTGGGAGAAAGCATTGATCTGCTGGAGGGTAGGAAGGCCATGAAGAGGGACTTGGAAAGGTTGGATCAATGGGCAGAGGCCAATGAGATGAGGATCAACATGGCTAAGTGCTGGGTCCTGCACTTTGTCCACAACAACCCCATGCAATTCTACAGGCTTGGGGCAGAGTGGCTGTGCAGAGCTGTGCAGAGGAAAAGGATCTGGGGGTGGTGGTTGATATTAGCCTGAACACAAGCCAGCAGTGAGCCCAGATGGCCAAGAAGGCCAACAGCATCCTGGCTTGTATCTGAAATAGTGCAGTCGGAAAGACCAAGGAGGTGATTGTTCCCCTATACTCAGCTCTGGTGAGACCACATCTTGAGTACTGTGTTCAGCTTTGGGCCCCTCAGTACAAGAAAGACACTGAAGTCTTGGAACATATCTAGAGAAGGGCTGTGAAGCTGGTGAAGGGTTTGGAACACAAGTCTTATGAGGAGCAGCTGAGGGAACTAGGGTTGTTTAGTCTGGGGAAGAGAAGGCTCAGGGGAGACTTTATTGCTCTCTATAACTATCTGAAAGGAAGTTGTGGGGAGTTGGGGGTCAGCCTCTTCTCACAGATAATTAGCAATAAGGCAAGAGGGAATGGCCTCAAGTTATGCCAGGGGAGGTTTATGTTGGAAATTTGGAGACATTTCTTCTCAGAAAGAGTAGTCCGGCAATGGAACAGGTTGCCCAGAGAGGTGTTAGAGCCACTGTCCCCGGGGTTGTTTACAAAAAGGTTGGTTGTGGTACTTAGGGTCAGGGTTTTGTGAACAATATTGGTGGTAGGGGAACAGTTCGACTAGATGATCTTGGAGACCTTTACCAACTTTAATGATTCTATGACTCTAATAAATTCCTTTCCATAATGCAGTTCCATTTTTTCACATAACACATAAGTCACCATCCAATGAGCTGAAGGAGTGTGCAGAGCACAGAACATTGGCTCCAGAGTCAGGGGAGCAGCATAACACTTTCCATAGGGTAACTGGAGATGTTTCACTTCAGCTTGGGCAGTGATCATATCTATGTATGCCTTTTAAGGAGTAGTGGTTAGTGCTTGGATAATGAAAAAGGAGTAAAACGCATGTGCTTTAAGGTGTTCACACATTTCACTTAGCAAACAAGTCATTTTACTTCAACTTGGTTTTGTTATAATCCAACAAGAACCACTTCTCAAAGAGAAGTCTTCATTCAGATGAACCAAAGCCATGTAGTCATTGAAGATGACATTTCTATGAGCTTAAATGTGGATCCTAATTCCTGGATCCAGGCCAAAATCCATGTTGATTAATTCCATTCCTTTGGGTGAAGTGCCTGCCTGGCTAACAACTGGAGAACTTCATCATGTAAGTCTTGTTACTTCCATTCCAGATAAAACTGTGGAAAAGCATTCAGACAATTAATTTATCAGGACAATTAACAGCATTCTCAGACTGAGTTCAGCAAATTGTTAGGGCATAAAAGAATAGGAAAAATATTCCTTCCAAATACCTGCCATAATCCTGCTATGTACTTAAAATGGAAAATATCAGAGTAGCAAAGCCTTGTTTTTAACAGGGAAAAATTATATGGCACAATCAAAAGCTACATAGTATTGACCGGGTTTTATGGTCTGATCTTCACTTTCCTGTAACCAAATTTTTCACCTGGAAAAAAATCAACATTTTTTGAAAGGAATTAGCAACCAAGTTGTTTAGATGGAAACAAAATCTGAACATAACATTTACAGCATCATTTGAAATCAATGCAGAGGAAATTAGCTACATGACTTTACAATTAAAAGGACCAAACAGACAACTTCAGAAAAAGTTAGTCCCCTATGGAAAACTGAACATAACTGTCTACAGCTACACAGAAGACACCAGACTCAGAAGATATGAAATACTGAGTGTGTTATTGTTGTTTGTTGTTGTTGTTGTTTGTTTGTTTGTTTGTTTTGTTTTGTTGTTGTTTTGTTCTTTCTTTTTTTATGGTCTTTGCTGCTACAAGCAGAGAGATGGGAATTTAAAATTCCCTGGGCCTCCGTGGAACTCAAATGTATCCATATTCCTGTAATGCAGTTTCTCTCTATAAGTGTACTAACCTCCCACTAAGAAAATTAGCTCTTTAATCACTTGAATCCAAATAAAGCATTGCTATATCCTAAAGGCACTGAAATTCTGCACTTTTAAAAGAGTGTCTGAACATTACCCAAACACATGTAGAATGGGGGAAAGTTCTTTTATTTAATTTTGTGCAATTAAAGAACAAGTCAGGTAGAAACCAAAGCAGTATTTGTGATGTTGCTCACTAAAAGCAGAAGGCCTGCCTTCCACATCTCTTATATTAAGTGTAAGATCCAACATCAAAAAGCAGAAAAGAAAGAGAACAAAAGCTGAAAAGTCCCTAGTGTTATTGCCCATGAAGAAAACAGTCTCAGTTGAGACAGCAAAAGATATCTCATACTTTTCCATCTGTAGTGATTTATGGGACTTCAGGTTACAAGTTTAACTTGTCAGGTTTGCACAGAATGCTTGGATTTTTCCCAGAACATACTGAATCAAATGGCTCCCTCATTCATAGTTAGAATATGCTGACCAAAGCATTAAATTAGACAGGCAAAAGTGACACGTAAAGGGACTGGTTTGGAAGTCCTTAAGTGACCTCCTACAATACCTACAAGCCCCAAAAGATCCTCTTGTAAAATCATCATCCTAACATCTCTCTAAAAATAAGCACCCTGCTCAAAGAAGCATACCAGAGAGAGCATCTGTCGTCTTGATATACTGATCTGAAACTAATAATGCAGTAACAGTCTTTTTTGATGGGTCCCTCACAAGTTCAGCTGGTGATGGAATTCATCACAGTCTACTGCTTTCATCACTTTTTCCCACCCTCAATTTGATTCAATTCCCTTGAACTTTGTGCTCAGAAACCCTCCCCTTACTCCTAATGTATAAACCTTCATCTTTTGAGCCTCCTACATGAAAACCATCCTCGAAAGTCGATGGACATGAAGAATTCATGGAACATTGCTAACTTTGAGACAGGCTTTTCTCTGAATCTCTGCATACATATTGCATTGAGAACCCTCCAATTCGCCTCAGTTCTGAACAGCTTGGCAAGTTTGGTATGATTACAGTTGGGATCAACATTTCAATAAGACATAATTAGTCTGCCAGGTGATTAATTCATTGTGCATATTAGGCTATCTAAATTATCCTCATTAAGGCTGTATTCCAATAACTTGAAGCTTAATTTTTAAGTATATGACTAGTATCCTTGAAATCTTGAGTCTCTTCATATACATAATGTTAAGCACGTGCATAAGTGCTGTAATGAATAGGAACACTGGCTCTTTTATACTTTTTTTTTTTTTTTTTAACTGTTTATCATCACTACTTAGAACTTATTCGCAGACTGTATATATGTATGTATATATATATATATATTTTTTTTTTTCTGTGCTGTCATCAGCATTCTTGCTCTTCACTGCTTCATTGTTTGTATTGTTATTCACGGTGCACTGGTGCTAACACCTCTGATCAGCTTTCAGGATCTCATCCTGTTCTAGGAGCCGTATAAACCCAGAACAAAAAGCCTGTGTTGCAGAGAGGTTTGATCTAAATGCAATACATGGATACATGGATACATCGTGAGCAGAAGACAATAATGAGAAAATACACAATAGTTATTTTAAGAGCAATATCATGTTTCAGTCAGAGAAGCCAATGGTACTTGACAGGGTGGTTTATTATGTTAGACTACAAAGTTATGTTCTTCTTACCTTGTGCAAGGATTATACTATATTTAGAAACATAGTATATAAATACGTCAGGCAGCATATCCAGCAATAAGGGCACAAAACTGGGGCTAATAATATCTGTCCATTCCTTACTTTGGCTATTTAGCTGATGAACACCATTGCACCTTTGTGTGATGCTACAAGCTGTAACAGACTTTGAATTACTTGGAAATAGAGTGGCATGTAGCAGGCAAAAATTTTGAATGAGGCTGTTACAGGCTACTACAATATAAATAATTAGTAGAGATGTTAATAACAAAGGTAGGTTGTATGTTCCCTTCTCAGTGGAGTCTATTTAATCACAGTCTACTAGACCCCAGTGGATGTATGTATCCCTGGCCCATGGGATTTCACCTGATTTCAGAAAGGCTTACATAGCACATAGAAAGGGTCAAAAGGAGATGGTTACATTGGGTGAGGTTAATTAAGTGTCATACCCCATTTCCATTTTTCAGAAATACCAGCTTTATCTTATGTACATAAAACTAGAAAATAATGTCAACTGAAGCCACCAGAAAGACTGCCAGTAGCTTCACTGAGATCTGGATGGATACCTTGAAGGGGCAGGTGGAAGTCACGGCATGTATTGTTCTAAAATGTCACAGAGTCACAAACAATTGTGTATTCAACATACAAAAATAAAGATGTGATTATCGCTTTCACATGTACACATGGTTGGAAGTACCTGCCACAAATGTAGAGCTATCTTCTTCTTTAACTTCCAAAATTGGAGCCTAATTTCTTAATCTGGGTTTAGTTAAACTTCCTCTACTGCTTCTGGCACTTGTCATCAAAAATAAAAGAGTCGAAAAGAGGGGGTGGAAATGCTAATTAGCCCCTGTCACAATTCATGCTGCTGTTGTAAGAATTCACAGTATGCAAAGCAGGTTCAAGCTACCCTACGTGTCAAGCCCTGCTACTGCTGATAGAAATTGACAATTCTTGGGTTAAAAGGCTAGACAAATGCTCCATCTTCTCTGCATTACAGATGATAGCATCTTTTTGTTTAGTCCATCTTAAATTGCCCATTACAATATGAAAAATAGAAAGATGAAGGTCTTTCTTATTAAGTGATGATAACACCAAGAATAACAGTGTACCTTTGGTACTACAGCACTCCTGTTATGTTCAGACAATAAATAAGTAGCTGAATCAAGTGAAACTGCACTGAAACTTACTATAAATGTCACAGAAGCAAAATTTAACAGAGTTAATTCCAAGATAAATGACTGAGCACTCTAAGCATATTATCATTAAATCTAGCAGGTTGTTGTTTATATGGATCTGGAGTAATCTAAGAAACCAAAGTAGAACTGTGACTAGATGGGTAAATATGTGCCAACAGATCAAACAATGAAAATTGGGATCATCACTGTTGATCACTTTCAGTGATCTTTGTATCCTTCTAACTACAGATAATTTCTCTAAAGTACAGCTTGGTGCACATATGGAAAAAGCAATCGTTATTAAACACTTATGCATCCCTCTGTGAAGAAATGTACTTTTACTTAAATTACTGAATTTAGAGTACTGCTTGTGTGAACCTTTACTGAACATTTAATGCTAATTCAAATGGAGAGGAACAAAGGCCTGACTGTTTGTCCATGTCAATGCACAGAAGTTTGAGGGTGAGCATGCATAACTGCTAAATAAATGATTTCAGACAAGACCAGGACATTACATTTTCCTAGCCATATACAAAACTTCTTCCATGCCCAGAGTAAAAACATTAAGTAACTTGGGAGAAGAGCCTTAAAGGAATTGATGTTCCCACCTTTGTCACCAGCAGGTGTAGTTACCTCCATACAGGATTTTCTGGAATATATGTCTTATAATTGCACCATCACTGTGACTGTACACAATGTCATCCTCCATTTTGGAAAGTGAGCGTCTGGATTGCTGGATACAGAATAAACTGGTGGGCTGAAACATATTGCAATCTTCTATTGTTGTATTTGCATAGGCATTAACTCAAAATAATGCAACTACTGAATGTAAACATATTATATGACTTCAGAAGAGGACTGACAAACTATTAAGTCTTAAAATACAGGCTTCTGAATTCTTGCCATAAATTTCTGTGTTCTTAAATTCATGAACCTCTAGCACTTGCCTGACAAAACTAATTCACTTGATTGAATTCACAATTACAGTCTTTCTTCACTTGGACAGATCTATAGGGGGAGACATATAACAGTGACTTGAAGAGTAGTTTAGGGAAAAATTTGGGATTGACTCTATTCCTCAATGTATTATATTCAAAGCGAACAGTTGTCTTTGTCTTAGACACTCTGAGAGATACAGGCTAGTGCAATTACTTCCCATGGGTTAATTAGAGAACCACAATCCTGCCATAGCATACCTGCACTAATACTGCTGTCTCCCTCCCTCTAGTGCACTGCTATCCAAGGTAAATTGGACCATTAATGTATACACCAAATGTATCTCAGCTGTTGCTGAACAAAGAGCCAAAGTGTTCTTAAAAAGTAAAAAATAAAATAAAATAAAGTAAAATAAATAAAATAAAATAAAATAAAATAAAATAAAATAAAATAAAATAAAATAAAATAAAATAATAAAATAAAATAAAATAAAATAAAATAAAATAAAATAAAATAAAATAAAATAAAATAAAATAATAAAATAATAAATAAAATAAAATAAAGTAAAATAAATAAAATAAAATAAAATCAAGATAGATGAATTTTCTTAATAAGTGGCTAAAACATCCTCAGCATATCCGGAGCTATTTTGCTGCTCAAGGGTTTTCAATATGATGCTCTGATGATAGAAGAACCACTTCTATCAAATATTAAGCTACTGTAAATTTACTATAATTGAATAATTTGCCTCTTAGCTTTGGTTCACTAAAACTGTAGCAAGGTTCTCATCTCTAAGCGATCATTCCACAGTCTGTTTCAATATATGTCATGTCAGATAAGCCTCATATATAGTACCATTTGAGATTTAGTAATTCCAAAGCCAAGGGACCTTGTAAAAGATCTGGATGATTGACCATAAAGTATGTACGTATTTAGTCAAATTAAATTGAGATTAGAGTTTCAAGCTCCATATTTAAACACAAAATAGTTGGATAAATCTTTGCTACTTTAGAGAAGTACTATCTATGAATTCAAACTAATGGAGCAAATTCTACAGAGATTTTCAGCAAAAGGGACTAGGGGAATTTGGGCGGATTTTTTCATGCTTGGAGACGATGGTGAGGGGAGAGTAATGCTGTGAGATCTCTTTTTCATGAACCTGATCTTGAAGTTGAGTACCTTTTTTAGTCTAGTTTTACTTGGTCAATGCCTTGCGTTTTCAGGAACTGTTTGGCAAGACAGAATTGAGCCCAGGTTTTCCACAAATAGCTCTCTCAATACAAAGGTGAGCCATTATCATCACTGTTTGTGAAGAAAAGCCAAAAAGCTAAAAATTCAGTAGAAGCTTTTTCAAACTAAATGAAAATATTAGAAATAATCCGTTAAAGGCCACTTCCAACTCAGTTTTTCAGGCTAAAAGTATTTGGTGTTTTTGTAAGGCAGTGTGACATATGCTTATATTTGGGATGTCATACTGAAAGTTTTTTTCTGCATCTACAGAAACAGTAATAGTGTGTTTTATTTAATTGATCTTTAGGGTTTGTTATTAGAGATAGTAAGGAAATAACATTAGCATGGAAGCAACTTTTCTCCTCATTATCATTCATTCTCCTTGTCAGGACTGAAAATTAAAGGACATTGGAAACTATTAAAATATACTTTTTCACGTGAATTTTTCATCCCAGGATGGAAAGAAGAGGGTAAAAGATACATGAAGTCTGTGTGGTACATACTTTGTGCTTCTAATAAGCAATTTTAGAGGCTGAGGTGTATAGGCAGGAAACAGCCTCCTATTCTCCCAAGCATACCCCTACAACACAAGGGATTCCTTCAACTGCCCAAGCTGGATCTGTACCTTCAATGTGAATTATTCTTAGAGGTTATAGCAGAACTGCTCCACAAATACTCACTTGGAGTTCTAAATGAATTAATTCTGAAGGTCTGTTATCCCATATCTGAATATCCACATGCACTGCCAGGAGAATTGACCAAGCCCAGGAAATTCATGCTGAATATTGGGAACATATTTGGAAAAGTTATTGCTGAATTGGTTAATAAGTGAATTAACACAAGAAAGTTGGAATGCATTTACTCTTCCAATCAGAAAATTGTCTGTGTCCAATCAAAGATCATAATTTAAATACTGAAATGAAATCCAGCTGTAATCATGATCACTCTTTCGTGTGCCAGATCCATAAACTTTAAATGTTTTCATCCTCTTGGGAAACAAAGAAGTTTATTGCTACTCTCCATATTTTTTTATTTATCATAATCAGAATTACTATATTTAACTCCCAATACTCCTAATCTCAGGGTTAAGTGAAGCTTATTTTGCTCATAACATGTCAGGTTGGACAGAGTACTGTTGAATGGTGCCAAGTGTCTTTTTATTAAATTATAATTTTTTGACTGCTGTTCAGTGGTGTTAAACAGTTATCAGGTTATTTGTTTTGCTTTAGAAAAATAATTTTACATTCATCCATTAAAATTCTGCTTCTCATTTACAGCAGTTTCTCATACCACATTTCTTACTTCCTTTTTATTTTTAATTCAAGAGGCTGTTTTTAAAGGAGGATGTTGAGAGCACCAATCCTGTTTACATCAGAATCTTTCATATCCCACATCTGCATTAAGTCAATGAAGCAGTCACTCTTGTCTTAAGCAATTTTGGTGTCATAAAGAACTGTGCTCAAACACTTGGCTGCACTTGTGCTTCTATCATGGCAGCATTATGACTTTTTTTCCTTTTCTTTTTTTTTTTTTTTTTTTTTGAAATAGTACATATGCTATTATGCACCAAGAAAAATACGAAAAGAAAAAAAAAAAAAAAAAAAAGCAGCCAAAGGCCAAAATCTGCTGCCAGAGCTGCTCCTGTAAATCTGGAATTAACTCCATTGACTTCAATAACGTATCTCAAGATTTACACTGAGGTGGTACCTCAGAGCAGAATGGGTGATATATGTACAACATTGTGATAGGACACAAGGTCCCGATGACAATCTTTTCTCAGCATTTGTAATGTGGAAAGATGTAAATATAGCCTTAGACTATAAAATAAAAAGGGTAAAATTAGCAAATTTACTTCCAGAGCACCTGTTTGGAAAACTAAAAAACCTGAAGTTGCTGGATTGCTTTTTTTTCCTGCAGTTGACAGTCCAGAAGTCTGGAGACTTTATGCAAAATTCATCCCTAGCTTTGTGGAGGTTGAAAAAAGTACAAATGCTTCTAGATCCTGCCTTTTGGATCTTTCCCTGTACTTCCTTCTTTTTGGGCAGAGCACGGGCACTTGTCAGTGTCTAAGAGTCTAAAACACCCTTTGCAAATCTCCCACAAGGTCTGCATCTCTGCAGATGATCTGATTCAGATCTTCATCTCTGTTTTGAAAGACTTTATGAGGTCTACGGAGCACTAGAGCTCACATGGTGTTTAGGAAAATTGCAACTGTGATCCTGAAACTTCTCACCATTGAGTTAGCACCCAGCATGGAAGTGTCTAGAATTTATAGACCTTCAGGCATTCTGATTGCATCTTTTAGAAATATATCCCTCCAGACATTATCTAGGGAAGATCAATGGTACACAGAGACTCTCTTTTACAAGAGTCTGGACTTCTTCCCATCAACCAAATGCCAACAAGTTAAGTATCACATTGTCTAACTTTAAAATTTAAATTCTTTCATTGGACTTAGACTTTGTTGTTGTTGTTTTTGTTGTTTGGTTTGCTTGTTTAGCATACATTAGAATGATTGCTGAATAAAGATAAATATAAATATACATCTAAAAATTTTCATAAACTGCAACCGAATCAAATGTGCATTTCTAACAGAACAAAATTTACCTCCATTGAGTAACTTTCATGCAAAATATTCTGCCTTCACTCTCCCTAATAACCTCTCATTATTCTATGTGCGGATAAAAAGACTGCCAAAATTCCTGCTCCAGGTCCTAGAAGAGCTTGCACTATGATTTTGTTTGCTAGGCTTGTGTGATGCATTTCCACCAGGAAACTTTAACTGGAACACCCAAAGTGGAATATTGCTGTATTCTGATCTGACACTGCAAAAATTTCAGCATGTTTTAAAATAAAATTTGTGGAAAAAATGTTCTCCATCAACTGTTGGTGAGAGGAGGATGATAGGCAAAATCACACTTCAGGCCACATTTTATCATTGCAGCATAATCACTGAATAGAAAGTGATGCCCCGCTCTCACTTGCAGCAGTACAAAATCAGTGCAAGTCTATTTGAAGCTGTGGAGAAAATCCAGATTTTAACTGGGTGTGGCTAATAAGAATTTGCCTCTCTTCTTATGTCCTATAATAAATATATAAATGCTTTACATTATTTTGGCTACTTACTTTGAAACTTCTTTACATTTACAGATCATTATTTGTAACTCCCCTCATAATCTATGCATCTAACAAAAACTCTGGAAATAAAGATATTTTTAGTAGATTCATGATTTTACTCATGAATCAGTAACTATTCATGAATCATGAATAATTAAGATCTTTATTTATGAATAGACTATGCCCTTGTTCTTGCATAAAGAAGCATGAAAAGGGAATAAGTGTTCAAAGATACTAGAGAACTGCCATTAAACTGCCCAGAGGCACCTCCATGCTCTCTTTGCTCCTACCTTCTGGAAGTCTGTCCAATGCAAGGGAAGAAGACTAAGGGTGGGGTTGCAAGACACAGCACTGCAGTTGTAGAAGTTTTGATACAGCTTTCCTAAGCAAATAATGCTGTTTAAAGGAGCCCAGAGTTGTGACAGTCAAGCAAACAGAGGGATAGTATATTAAACTGTCCCATCCTTTGCTACCCACTGGTTGCATGCTCTATATACTGTGTGGATGCACAATAGTAACTTACCATTTACTGTTGCAAAATGTTTGAGAAACCTGCTTGATTTTTGTGTCTGTTTTTATACTGATATATATGAGATGATGAATATTTCTCCATTTCAAATTTTACACAGTTTTATTTGTGACTGTGTAGCATGTACTTTGAGATCTTTAGAGAAAGATTGTTAAAGTATTACATGTCTGTATTATAGCAGGATCCAACCACACAAGGACATTTCCAATATGTCTACAAGGAATTTACTTGTATATCATTGGATTTACATTCTTGTGAGGACAATTAGATCAGGCCTAGGATTAGACCCTCAAACACAGGGTGAAGTAATATCATACTGAAGATGAGTTGTACCACCTGCTGCCGCAAAACTGATTATATTTGAAACTATGTTTTTAAAAATTACTCCTCTGTTCCTGTAAATTAAGTATCTGCTCATATTAGAATCATAAAATAGAATCACAGAATAATTTTGGTCAGAAGAGACCCTCAGAGTTCACCCAGCCTGACCCCTACTCAAAACAAGGCTAACTGGAGAACTTTGAGGTCCATTTTCTATAAGGTCAAAAATAACCCAAGTTTAATTGTATGTACCTCTTTGATTCAGTTTTAATTTTATCCTCTGAGATTTTTGAAAACTGACATTTCCATTCCCAGACCTAAATCCAAAACAAAAAAGTCATTTGAATCATTTTTATGACTATCCAAGTATTAGGAAAAAAAAACAGCAGGAGGATAGGCAGGAAGGGAGGACAGAAGGAAGGAGAGAAGGATAGACAGACTTTAGGTGCACATTATAAAATTTTAAATGCTCTGGTTTCATGGCATTTTCTTAACTTTTCATTTTCTCAAATGACCATCACCTTCAGTTAGAGATCAGTAAAAAAAATCAAACAGCAAAATCTTTAAATCATCCTCAAAAAAAAAAAAAAAGAAAAAAAAAAAAAAAGCTTGCAGATTATCATTTGATTCTCCCACAAATTGAAGTTGTAATATTCAATTCTATTTTGAAGTGGTGCAAAAGGGCCATTGACAAAGAGTTCTGTTCAGCAGTCTTTAGTATTTAAATTCTTGCACTCAAAAGGGTTAATTGCCTATTATATAAAGTTTTTGAGCGAATGCCATTCTTCTGTGTCAAATCCTATTTTCATTGCACTCAGCCCTATTTTAATGACACAGAACTGGACAAATGGGGAAAAACACCCATGGCACAATTTCTGCCAATGAATATTTCAGCAGGTGCCTCTTGGCTAAAAGTCTAGATAAAAGCCTTGCTCCAGGCAAATTAAGAGTGGAAGAAAAGATTTCTAAGTATTGAGAGCTTATGAGAAAAGAACCAGCATAGAACCTTAGACATGATCCTTTCAATCGAAAATCTAGAGATCACAGCAAAATCCAGTTACTGTGGCTCCTCCCTTGTGTTGTAGTCTGTGTTTTGCTGCTATGTACAACATAAGCTTCCAGCTAGGAGAATTGCTTAGCCTCATCTTTCAAATTCGTTGTTTCGTTGTGGCTGTTAACAACATGATTTCCTCTTTAAAAAATAAAAATAAAAAAAATAAAAATGCAAGCAAGTTATAGGATTCCCTATAAACACGGAGTTTAGGCTTGCATTTTTAAACTAGTCTGAGTTAGTTTATTCAGCAGACAATAGGAAGGATTGTGTTGTTGTAACACATTGACATGATAAAATAAATCCTGATCAGATACAAAAAGTGGGCTCAAGCCTGAAAATGCATAGCCCAGGGTAGCCTTTCTTCTCTGGGCTCTCTTACGAACTGTGGCTTTGAGGAGTTTCTGAGTACTGCAGAAAAACACAAAGGTGGGATCAGAATGGGGCTAGCAAAGGAGAGCTGAAACAGAGAAAGGAGAGCTGAAAGGGACACGAGTTTTACATGAAATAGCAGTAGGGTTCTCAGGAAAACAAAAGGGAAAGGCACAGAAGAGTGACAGCACCATAGGAACAGTGGGGCAAAGCACGGTGAAGTAGGGGAAGTTTGGGTGCGCAGTTACAACCTTTGAGTAAAACAAAACAAAAAAAATCCTCACCTTTGGGATTCCCCCAAGCTTGCAAATCCTGTAACTGACTTCCCATGCCTTCTTTTACAGTACAGACTAAAACTTTGAAGGCTATGATAAAATACGCATCCCCCAGGAGAAGGGGCATACACTACACTGTAACTGTACTTCAGTTACCCATAGAGCACCACCTGCATGCCCCTTGCCATTTTATATACATCTGTTAACGCTTCCTACTGATTTCAAAGATGACTCCATTAAGAAAAGCATAAATTCAAGAAAAACAGTGAACAAACTTAGCTGAAATTCTGAGTTTCTTGGCAAACTGCAAACTTCTAGTGCCATTAGCAGGGAGCAGAAGAAATATGACTTTTTGCCCATATATTTTTCCACCATATTGTATTTATTTATTTATTGATCTTCTTTTCTTGCCTTCTTATTTTTTGTTCACAATATATCTCCCCTTAGGCTTTCTCTTTTCATTATCAATTTCCCTTGCATGAAATTTCAACCAGACATATTCCATCTCACTTCTCTTTTTCATATTTTTCAGTTCTGTCCTTTTTGTCCATCTTTTGTTCCTTCCCATTTCTGTTTTTATCTGAATACTAAATAAATTATTTGGGGGAGAATAAACTTTTATTACAATAAAAAGACCCATTGAAGAATTATATTTTTTCCTAAAAGCTGTCATGCATGGAAAAAAATAATAATAATTTTCAGCCACCCAAGTCTTTATGGTTTGATGTGTTGAAATATGTCAGCAATTTAAAATGTTTACCAAAATGACAAATCTTCCCATGAAAATTGTTGTTCTGTCAAAAACACCACTGTCTCAAGAAATAGATATTTGAGTGTGACATCTTTGACCAGTTCTATAAAATGCTCTTTCCACATCTCCCTACCTTCGGGTTCTTTGTCTTGCTTTAAACTTCCACAATACCCTTGGTATTCTCTGCATTTTGCCACCTTCTCTGTCGTCCTTGTATACACTACATTCTTTCTGTGCTGTCCTCTTTGCATTGATCTGCCAATCTGTGATGGAGTTGGCTAGGAATGGCTGTCTGAAAAAGAGAAGGGTCATGCATTCTTGTTTGATGCCAGGGGGTATATGCCTATTCTTCTCCATTCTGTATTAACTATGTGTTATCAAAGTCAAAAGTTGTATGCAAACAATGTCCACTGAAACCTGTCAATAGGGTTTCAATTCCTAAAGGATAAATCTGGATTACAGAGGCTCTGTTATAATAGGTAGAGTCGCTCTTGGAGGAAATTTAATTGTTATGGGACTGAATGAAACCAATTTCATTTAGATGGACTTTTAACACTGCATAGCTGTAAGAGCAAAAACAGTCCTTAATATTTTACTTTTAACAAAAGTCAAGATTTTAACATCATTTTAAATGAAACATCACTATAAACTAGTCCCCTGGGAGACAATTGTGTAGCTGTTTTTAAATTTTAATTCATTTAAAATGGTATTGTTACTGTAGTTAATATTCCACAGAAGAATCACTGAAGCTTCAACTCATCAAACCAAGCTAAGGAGTGTCTACTTTGGCCTCCTCAGCACTGCGCTTCTGTTAAGTCTTTATAAAAGTGAACCATAAAGTCTTCAGCAGCATGAAAAACAACTGATGTTTGTACATTACTGTTATCAATAGCTTCCGTAAACACTTCCATAATAAATGACTCCCAGATGCATAGCACGTGGGAAGTATAGTAGGGAATAAAATAAACATTGCTGAACTTTGGCTAGTTTCAATAATACAGATTTTTATAGGTATTTGTTTTTCAGAATTTCTTTTGTTTTTAATAAGGCTATAAATACTTAGTCAGAGGCCTGACCTTCAACAGTAGGAGTAGTCTTGTTAACTCCAGTACAGCTATTAACACAAGAATGAAGTTAAACAATTCTGTGTTTGGCAGGTAACATTTGAAACCTAGCCATTTCACTGAAAAACTATATACTATATAGTGCTAAAATAAAAACTCCAGTCACTCTTCATGACCTACTCTGTCTACAGAGCCACTCTTATGCTGTCAGCAACAATGGATATCTTTCCACTGAGTATATTATTAGTAATATGCCAAAATACATGCATTATTGCATGAAAATTAACCCAGTGTAGTATGTTATGGTATTCAAAAATCATGCCTGTTAGAGCAGTTTCAGTGCCATGGCCCCAGACTGTCCATATTCTTTGCCCCATCTGTAAGCTACTATCCATGGGCAATGAAAAACTTCCCAGAAACATAGTCTCCATTCACAGCCCTAAAAACATAATGCTCCGCTATCTCTCATGACTTCTACTGATACTTTCACAACTGTTTCTGCCCCAGGCCTACATCAACATCATATATTTTATGGTACTACAGTACTACACAAAAGCAATCCAGAATTCATATCTCAAGTTTACTGGGAACATTCAGCACAGAGACATCACAGTGCAAGAGGGTAAATCAGTTGTTGACTGAATGGAAAACAGTAGCGATCAGAATTAAGATCTTGGTCAGTAAATATGTGAAGAAAGACAGTAAATAGCTTGTGATGGAATTGTATGTATGACATATGACAAGACTGTATTATGGTTTACCTGTAATAAGCTGTTTTGGCATTTAACACCCTATACAAATAATGTGAGTTAAGTACTAAACTTGGAACAGGTACTTTTGTGACTCCTACAACGTGCCTGGCTGGATCTTTAATATCTTATTAAACAAGCAAACAAACAAAATCCTGTTTTAATCACAAACTGAGCTTCTTTACAGTACAGTGTGTTAAAATGCCTTAGCAGCTCAAGGGTTAAAAGCTCTACCCTTTGCTGCCAGGTCTTCCTGCAGATGCTGTTGGGACTACAGCACCAGGAACAACCACCTTCTCTTCTGTTCTCTTCTGTCTGCCTGCAGTATTCCAGGCAGCCTAATTGGAGAGCAAGCCTTTTGCAAGGAGAGAGTTAACAAGCCTAATTGTCAGCACCAGGCTGATTAACTACAGGGTGAGGTGGTATAAACCAGAATCATAAGGGAAAGCAGGAGAAAGTGTAGAGGAAGGTTTAAAAGAAGCTGGTAAGGTTGTTGTTTCTCTTTTATTATTATTATTATTTTTACACTTGTTAGTATTTCCTCTATCAAGACTGAAGTGTGAGAAGTGCATTGTATTCTTGGAGGGGTGGAAGCATTATCTGAGAAATTAAACTTTGCTTTAAGATGCTTGACAGTTTGAAGAAAATGTGTTCTTTACCTTGTCAGGCAACTGATGAGTGCTTGACCTGAAAACTAGTTATCCTGCTTATGTTCCTAGCATGAGTCAACAACAGAGACTAGAACTGGCAATAATAACAGTATTGGAAAAACTTACTGAGGAAAATTTGGATTAATGCTTTTTCATTATTTTTTCCCTTAACGTACTGATTGCACAAATCAACCCTCACTTGGTGCTGAGAGTGGCAAAATGCATGGGGTGATTGCTTTCTATCTTACTGCCTTTATCTCAGCTGTAGAAGCAACATGTTGCTGCTCATACAGGTGGGAAATTCTTTCCCTAGGCAAAGTTACATGGGACTTTCAGTGTGCTGGGTACCAAATCTGTTAAATGACAAAATGTATGTGACTCTAGCACATTCTGTAAGCAGTACACAAGCAATTATGCTTATGATTATAGAACAACTCTAGTATTTCTGCATGGTGGAGGAGCCCACAGAGGTGTGGCGTCCATGTCACTACAAGCTGTTCCATGCTGTGAATTAGCTGAAAACCTCCTGGGTTCTTTTTTGTTATAATTATAGAGTGATCTAGGTTGGAAACGGTCTTCAAGATCATCAAGTTCAACCACCAGCCTGACCTAATGAGTCCCACCGCTAAACAGTGTCCCTTAATGCCACAACATAGAATCAAAAATATGGAATGCTTCACAAACTTGTGTTTTATTCATGCTCAGGAGCCATGCTAATCTTCTCTGTATTGTGCCAATTCTAGTGTATGTGCTGCTGAACCAGTGTTTCTTGCTTTGGCCTACTCTCTGCTAATAACAGCTGATATTAGCTATGATACTAGCAATGTTCAGCCATCTTAATGAGGTCATTATATTTGTTTACCCTGAAACACCAAGCTGTTTGTTTTACTCATCCTGTTTATTGTGTTTCTCAAATCAGGTTGTTTGAGCTTTGAGAAATGAGTAAACTGGATCTCCGAAGCAGGGCTTTGCCCTCTACAGTGATGCAATGGTGGCAGCAGCTTGGGACACTGCATGGTGTGGTACTTGTGGGGTGGACACCTCCTCAACTCCTGCACTGCACCAAAAAGTCATAATGGTCACTTGTAGACCATTCACATGGAGAAAGGAGGGAAATGACTGTACATACATGAAGATCTGTTACTCAAACAACTGTTCATTGTGTCCTCAATGGAAAAAATGGCAGGCTGATTTTGACCCAGAGGTTGCTATTTGGACTTCATTGGCTTATTTTTTTTTTTCCTGTTTGATACTAATCCTTAGCTCCATGCATATTCAGAAAATAGCTCTATCTTTCTTGGTTCTTACCTTACTAGGATAAATAATTGGATTTTTTTTTTTTTTTTCCTCAAATCCTGTCATACAATTAGCTCTCTAGAATTTCTCTTCCATTCCTGTTCCAACTAAAATTACATAAGGATATTCCAGCTTTCTTGGACAAAGTTCTTCAGAATTCAACACTATGCCAGACAGTGAGTATGTTTCTCAAAGACAATGAGAACTGATACAAAACTTAATAGTTACAAGTTACAGTCCAGTCTAGTACAAAATTAATCAGTTGATCTTTTTTTTTTTTTTTTTTTTTTTTTTACTTATCCTGGTATACACCAGAACTGTACAAAAAGACCTCTTGGAGAGTTTCAGGATAGCGTGGTTCTGTTCATATTGATGTGAATATCAAAGTCCTAGAGTAGTATTTATTTTCAGGGAAGCCAGATCCATTTTGGTCAACTGATCTGTGTTTGTTATGACTGGGGAATGACTGGAATATGCAGAATATAAACTTATTTTGAATTAGAGTAGTTGGAGAACAAGAAAGCAAGTAAAACTGTTGAAAAATGCCAGTTATTAGAGCTGGACAAATTATTAGATAAAAACTATTAGATAATGTAATTATTCCCCAAACTATACTTAATTATCAGGTACATGGATAAATCAGAAATTTTATTCCTTTTTTAAATATTGAAAATTAATTGAAAAGGGCTTTTTAAGACAGATAATTAAACAAATATGCTATGAAACAAGGCCATGTGCAACTTCATTTTATGTGTAAATTACATGTAGGCCCAAAGGGGATGCAGTCTTATTATACAGTTTATTCCTCTATTAGCATTTCAATAGAAAGACTTTTTCTCCTGGTTCTGAAGAAAACAAGGAATGCATGAGATATTTGCTGGAGCTGCATGCAGAAGGGGGTCTTGGAAAAGTTCCATGATTCCTCCCCTCACATGCAAAAATGAATGAAAAGAGTATGGGATTGTGATCTTTACAGACAAGAGAAGACTGTAGAAATGTGAAGTACAACTGATTAATTTTGTACTAGACTGGACTGTAACTTGAATCAGGTCCTAAGTCTTGATACTCTAGTGTTACTTCCCTGCTGGAATCTGTTCATGGCAGGACCTTAGTAAAGCATACAAAACCAGCAGAAACAGTTTTCTTAAGCATTTCTACTTTCCCAGCAACTACCTTCTTTAGATAAACAAATGCCAAAGTCTGAGAACTATGGCAACTAATCTGAAATGTTTAAATATAGTACAGAGCATCTATATTTTTAGAAAATCCAAGAAAATCAGCCTCTGAGAATTTCAGCTTCAGTTCTTCCCCTCTCACTAGGAAGTTCCTGACATCTCCCCCAGCCAACTGTGGAGTGTTTAGCCACATAATCATTATCCTTTTGTTTCTTTTTGTGCATTTGAGCTTCAAATATATAAAGACTTCCCTACAAAAACAAGCTAGCTTGTGTTCATTTTAAGTTCACACTGTCAAAGGGACATTCTGTATGTGTATCATTATGGAGACCTCACTTCTATTCTTGCTGTTTGTATGCTTTCTTAATGTTTGAATAACTAAACCCAATGGAAAGTACCTACAACTCTTGTCCGATATGACCCAGATATTGTTGTGAAATTAGAAACTGGTCTGACAAAGGTAACAGCGTGATTGTCATAGCACATCTAGACATCTGATAAACACCATAGTGCCAGAAGATGCTCCTTAAAACAGCATAATGCACTGCAAGTTGTGTATATATTGAACATATTAAGAAAAGCATATGGATAGATCTAACAGGGTAGCTGTTAACATGAAACTATCTAATGATTTCTAATATGAATTCAAGACAACGTCTATAACTCAATGCTATTCACGTTCTTATCAATAAGCTGGAAATAAAAGCAACAAACGCTGAGAAAAGTGGCAGTGTTTGCTGTAATGATTAGGAAAGGACAGAGCGTGTTCATTTGAACAAAATATATTTTAACATAGAGAAGTCTGCTGTAATCTGGAACAAGGGACATATAACACTGAAAAATTGAGTATCCTTAGTTTAGTTTATTATGAAGAGATTTAAAAGTCAGAATTGGGAAGCAAATTAAATTGTGCTTGTGATGCCATGGTAAAATGAATAAATAAATAAAATGAAGTCACTCCTTAGTAGTCAAACAACAAACTAGGGAGTGGGCATGGGATAAGGGATGTCTGTGTAATACACTGGAGGGAAAAGGATTCTGAAGCACTGCATTCTGTTTTCCCCATGTTTTTCCCCATGTCAGTGGGAAAAGACATCCAAAAATTAGGAGTTTCATATAATAATAATAATGAAGCTGAAAAAATGTGTTTTGCACTGAGATACTCTTTATCCAAAAGTTGACAGAAACACTCTGAATTTCACAGAATGACAGAACTGTAGGGGTTGGAAGGGACCTCCAGAGAGCATCAGGTCCAACCCCCTGCCAAAGCAGGTTCCCTGGAGCAGGCTGCCCAGGTAGGTGTCCTGACGGGCCTTGAATATCTCCAGAGAAGGAGAGTCCACAATCTCCCTGGGCAGCCTGTTCCAGTCCTCTGTCACTGTCACCGTGAAGAAGTTCTTTTGCATGTTGGTGAGGAACTTCTTGTGATACATGAGTTTTCTTCCTGGAAGATTATTCAAGCTGCTAATGAATGTTTTAATCTATCACAGTAGATTATAACAGCAACCAATAACTACCAAGTGAAGCCACATAAGCTATGAATGTGGCAAGTACTGAGTAGTCAGAGCGGTTAGCCATTACATCAAACAAACAAAGGTATAGACACTTCACTCACTAACTTTTCTGGATTGAAGCAGGATTATTCTCTGCATTAGTTAAAATAGGTTATTGGGATTAATGCAATGATAATTAAGAGAAAATATATTACTTCAAATATATGGGACATCAGGACAGATGAGTTTGGCTACTTCAGGTCCTGATATATTGAAATGTATAAATCTTTTTTTGTGTGTGTGTACAAGCAAAATAGAAAGTGTTCTATATTTCTCCACTGGGGAGGAAAACATTTTCCAAGTAGCTGTAAAGGATGCTGCCAGTTTACAGAAACTAAAGACAGATCTAAAGATAACATTTACCAGGTTTCCAGATGTACTGTATTTTACAAAGAAAGCTAAACAATGACTAGGTAATTGGTGACTGCTGTTTACTGCAATAATAATCACTGTCACCTTCCTTCTCCTCCTTTCACATTATATCTACCTGTTGTCTTTCACCCTATATTTGAATTAAGTGAGAAAGGATTATTATTATTTTAAGTAAAATGCAGGGTTGATCTCTGCCTGGAACCTCTTGCTATTACTAAGGTATAAATAAACAATAAATAAGTAGGTAATAGAGGAGAAAATAAGGTGTGAGGTCTCCTTTATTCATTGCCTTAGATGTTACTTCCTCTCCATTGCTTGATGCTGTAGACAGCATGTGAATGATCTAAAAGTACCATTACATGTTTGAGCCATACAAAGATATTCAATACAATTCTTTTTGAGTCCCCAGATTATCTTAATGTGATTTACAGTTTGCTTGGCACTTTCTAGGAATACCTGTGGTCTACAAACTTTGTCATTTGTAGCATTTATATAATAACATAAACTGCGATAAAGTGAGGTAATATATCATAATGTCCTGTCAAAATAGAGAAGTAGCAGTAATGATGCTTATAATAGCAATAGTGATGCCAAAAGTTTTCCCTACTCCCCAAAGCTTATAATAAGGGGCTGCATGAGAAAGCAGAACTTATGTGACAACTTCCAGCTTTAAAACCCAGTGCAATTCAGTAGCGTTTCTCTCTATAAAAAATGCAAAATATTTCTCCAGTGACAAAGTAAACTTTCCCCTACTTCTCTCAAGCTAATGTGTGGGGGTATAAAGGTGGTTTCATTGGGCATATAACAGCTGGCATAACTCACTTTCCGTGCTTTAGGGACTTAATTTAACCCTTCATTTCAAAGTATTTTTGACTTCAAAAGTATGCTTTATTGCTAAAAAAAATATTGTGTTCTAGAAAAAAAAAAAAAAAAAAGGACAATTTGTCAGTTGTCCACAGATTATTTGATTTCAGTATTTTTCAGCATCTGGGGATAACATGCAACATAACCAGGATCAGGGCATTGGAAAGTTACAGGCTGTTTTCATGATCAAGCTGTTAAAAGCGAAGATGTAACTCTGAGGCCAGTTCTTGTCAACATGCAAAATTCAGCTTTTTATTATAAAATAAAAATAGAGAGCAAAGCATGGTTTAAAACCAAATATGATATATGATGGTATTAAATCTGAAAAGAGAAATAGAGCATATCTCCAAATATATATGTATACGTATATACATAGAGTTTATGTCTATAGTCTTTTCAGTGAAGAATCTGCCAGTCTATGCCATGTTATTAATTATAAATAGATCTTAAGCAAAGGATGTATGTTGTGTCTGGTTTTAAAAGCATATGAGGTTCAGATATTTATGGGCAGAAATTTCCACAGTCTGCCTGAGCAAGAGAAAGCACTTTCAAACTGGGACTTGACACTTGCGATATGCATGTATGTCTCAGTTACGCAGTAGTCAGAGGGGGTAGGCATGCAGAGAGAGAATATTTTATAAGTCGATATCAGTAAACTTCAAAAGCAGGGCCAATGATGGAAGGGAAAGCTGTTCATAAGGTACAGTGAGCAAGAGCACACCTTTAAAAGCTTGGCAAGCAAAAGCCAGAATGTGATAGATGCTGTAATTCAGAACCAGAGGCCAATGCAGCAGAGATAGAGCTGGAGTGATGTACTGCCTGTTTGTGCTGCCAAGGTCTCCGTGAATAAGATGAAGTTTGAAGATCACGTTTCTAGGAGATAGTTCAGCAATCAGTTCTGGATCCTAGGCCAGATTAAACTGCCAAATAAGCAAGAGATCTCTAGGGCTATTTTAATCTGAGTTTATTCTGTGCAAAACCTTAATGCAATTCAATTTACGTTTTATATTTTATGTGTTCACCAGACACAGTGGCTCTCTTTTTCTCTTTGAAATGCTTTCTGTGAAAGATTGTTTTTCAAAGTGTCCCCCATGGCAAGTTACAGGTTGATTTAAAGGCATATGATTAAGAAGAACACAGTCCAGAAGGAAGTCTAGTTATGTACAGTGTCCGAAGCAAATTGAGTAAATGTCCCATTATGTGACATTCCCAATAACAGGAAGTCATGAAAGATCAAGGTCATCTACAGCTTCTAAATAAAATGAGTATGCTTTAGTTGGTAAGTTACATGCAGATGTTAGAGGAAACAGCAAAATATGTCAGGCCTTTTCAGAAGTATATTCACTGCAGTCCAATAGGAATCTTGGTATTAATCATCCACAAGAAAATGGATTCAGATCATTCTTGTGCAGGGATAGTTTAAGTTATTTGCTTGTTTCAAGTTTTTGTGTAGGATCTTTATTGTTGCTTCAGGTCTGGGGCATTCTGTGTACCACTGAATAGAAACAGAGGATCATCATCTTTAAGTACAATATATTTATATGTAATATCCTAAACGTATGAATATAATATTAATTCAATTTTTATAAACCAATTCAATATGACATTACTAGAAAGATTTTGTTCATTTGTGGATTTTTATTTTCTTCATCCAGTTTCTCATTTATGCTCAGGGCAGAAGTCATTTCATCTGTTTGATGACATCATGATGTAAGTGGAACAAATCAACAAGAAATTTATCCCTTTGTAAGACTGGTGTGATGAATCATGCTCTGGAGGTGGGTGTCTGTCTCTCTTCACTGACTACAGAGGCAGCTGAGATAATTGGCTTAGACTAGATGCTTAATTTTTAAATGATTAATGTTAGATGAGATGAATCTTACCTTAAGAGGGTGTTTTTAAGGGCAGTCAGTGTGTATACAAATGTAATTAGTAATACCATTATGAAAGTCCTCCATTTAATCAGAGAGATTCAAATGTGATGCTTTTCAGTGATAATCAGCGTTCAAAATCAAATACCTTCTTAGTATGTCAGATGCTCATTGCATATAAGAATGGATCAGGATCCAGTGGCTTTTCTTTCAACATCTTATTTACAGATGAAAAGATTCTTGTGTACTGTTCCACTTCGTCCTGTGTTGCCTTAACCATAGCCATCAGTAGGTCTCTCATGCTGCAGTGTGATATCCAGGACTGTTTTACAGTTCCAGAAATACATCTTTGAAGAAAATAAATTGCTATATTCTGCAGCTGTGTTAGAAAAGGTGCTCTGCTATTACAAGTGAAGCGGTTCATTCATCCTCTGTTCAAGTTAATGCACTGAAGTGGTTGATGTAAGAACAGTGTAGTCTGAGGGAATTTTGAGTAAAATAGATAACTGAGTAACTTTCACCAAAAAAAAAAAAAAAAAACCTAAAATTCAAAATAGTGCCAAATATTTCCAAGCATTAGGTTTGTTAGGATGCAGGAGGATTCCAGTTTGCCTATATTCCATGATGTAAACTGTGTATCAACTGATCAGAATACCTCTACTGAGATTTCCATCCTTTTATGTTATTGAGAGCAAATCAAGTACACACATACTTAAGAACTAAGAAGGCATTCATTTTTCTTTTGATTCAGTTTATTCAATTTATTCTATTACTGGATAGTGCCAAAGGAAATTTTGAAGCGATCAGGTTGAAATTTATGTGAGCTAAAAGAAAGAGGTGGCTTAATTGAATAAGCACACTTAACTCATTAATCCTATGCCACTGGGACTAATCAGTATGAACCCAGGGCTGCTAATAATCACAAAGGTAGCAAAGTTCTGCTCCTTGCTCTTACACAGAAAAGAAGATGGGTAAAAGCAGTCAAAGGGAAAATACAGGTGGTCTGTAAATATTATTGGAATAAGATGGAAGACAAGGGCCCAGCATAAAGTTATTAGTGCTTGGCTTTCTAGCAGAAAATTCTGCATTATTATAAAGCTGTTTTTTCCTCCCAGTCTGAACAGAACTTATTAGTTAGGAAGCGGAACAGACAGTTGCTGCTTTCACTATCATGAGTCATGTGAATGTGAAAAAGGTTGGGTGGTTTCAAACAAGAATGAAGAAATACATAGATCAAAGACCAATGACCCCACTTGACCTGACTTAACATATACACGTGTTGGAAAATGAAGATGTGAAAATGCAGTCTGTTTCCACCATTGCTCAGGATGCGAAGAAGTGGGGGCTAGGGGGAGTGGTGGGCCATCTTTAAATATCTGGAATTCTCAAGATGGTGTTTAGTAAGTTGTGATCCAAGCTTCCAAACTGGTAATATCTATTTGTTTAAGTCCAACTAAGACCACATCTTTTCTTCATCCTTTAGAGACAGAGAAGGTCTTATAAAGATCATGCTCTCTGTAAAAGTTGGTGGCAACATTTCATGATACACTTCATAAGCTCAAGGCTGAAAAAAAGAGCTTCATCTTAGTGGTATGATATCTATAGTTTACAAAATAATTTGGGAGCACTGGGAGGTATTATTTAAATACTTGAATTCTGTCCAGCCAGAGAAATATTTGGTGTACCTATGGATGTTTACGGCTTACAGTAACATCCTTATCTTCTCACTGTCCCATTGTCTAAATGAGACCAGTGTTTACATGAACAATCTCTGGCTCAAGCTAAATTTAGGCAAGATGTTAGTGATGTTTTTGGAAAAAGGAGATACTTGCTAAAAAGCACATCACTGTGGTCAGGTTAAAGGTTCAAGTTCAGATTCCTCACCTTAGAGGCCTCAGCAATTTCTGCTTAGAGGCCTCAGCAATCTGTGAGTTCAGGACCTCTGCCTACTTTCATAGGAGTAAGTCATATGAATACTAGATTAAAAAAAATACACAACATTCTCATTAAATCCATTAAAATTCTATATTTTGGAATGTTTATTTGCCCAAATTCCTTATTTTCAAATAGAGAAATTGTAGGTTCCCAAAATGTATGTTTAGAAAAATGAGAATTTTAGAGTTATTTCACGTCGAGATTAAATGAGCACTTTATACGTTGAAAATAAAACACTTCATCTGGAAAGATGAATTGGTTAATTTATTTTTTAACAACAACAAAAAATCATTTTCAGCTTTCATCTGGAGTCAGGATTGCAAAATCACTACTGAAATACAGAGCTCCAGCACTAGTGATTCTAGATTGCCCTGTTCAAAATCACAGGTGAAGTAGAGTCCGCTGTATCTATACCATTCCTAACAGATACTGTGTTTTATTCTGAAAGACCTCCAAGTTAGGATGTTTCTAAACCATCAGTAACCATCAATGGAGGTTTTCTCCTGATATTCAGCCCACATCTTTGCTGTAGCAAAAAGCATCTGCTTACTTCTTTCCTGTCTCTAGTTTTTGGAGCCACAGCTAATGTAAGTTGAGAGAGGCTCAAAGTAGCATCAAGGATGCTGCTACCATTGCTGTTGTTAAGCACAGGAAAAGGACAGTCTAGTAGCTGGCATTTCCAGAAGCTGGGGTAAGGGGTATTAGAAGCTGTCTTAGGTGGGACAAGCCCTATAAATCACAATGCCTTGTTGTTGCTTTAAACTAGGAACTGAAGCTAGCTGTATTAAGGAATAGAACAAATGCATTATGTTCCCTTATGCTCTCTCTTACCTAAGCAAACATGTCACTTTAACTTTCTTCATGGGTAAAAATCTCCTCAGTCTGCCTGTGTACTCCCAAAGCTTGAGAAGCACCACCAACCCAAACTATAATCAAAGAATTATCTTTTGTGCCCTACACAGGGTAGACACCACAGAAAACCTCTTTGCAACAGCATTGCATTATTTTTTTTTTGTTGTTGTTGTTTATCTGACAATTCTTAATACCATAAGAATATTCAGATTTTGAAAAATATTTTACTGCAGCCTGATTATTCAAAGCTTTCAACTGGCAGAAGATGAGCTTGATTAAAGACAGCTTTTCCTGCAATGAGTATGACCTTCCATGACAGAATCACACCTTTGGAATAATGGATGAGCAATGGAAAGGGTAAGAGTGATGAGTTCAGGAAACAGAGATCACTTGATGAGTGGCCTATAAGTTCCCATCCTCTCTTCTAAGACTGGTCACAATTAGCTTTGTCTTCAGAATGGAAGCCTATTCTTTTTCAAGTAGCTTATTAATAAAGACAGTTTACATAATGTTATGTTTAGATAATATTTGAGATAACAAAACACCAGGAAAGGGAGACAGATTACAGTAGGGACCCACAATAATTTCAAAAGTTCCTCGGGAAGCTGCATTCTTTAAAGTGGTTATATTTCTCTATGTTTAGGCTCATATGCAGAACAGTTTGTCTTAGGCACTGCAGTACTCTGTATTCTGGGGAACGACTGACATGGCAGAAATAAACCCAAATTTCTGGGAAAAAAAAAAACACCTGATTTTACATTTACTATGGTATATGTATAGTGCCTTTATTGCTCATTAGTGACTGAAAATATGGAATGTGATAATTCCTTATTCATTAGGAGATGTACATTACTGGAAAGTTGAGAGTCAGATTTTCAAATGCTGTATCTAAATGAATTAATGCATGTCTGCAAACTGAGTCCAGATAGATACAGTTACATTTTAAATTTTTAAAGGAAAACATGCCATTATTTATTTAGTATTTTAATATTGAAAAGTGCCAAGTACATCCTTCAATAAAACTATTTTTACTTTAAGACTGGCATGTTTAAAGAGAGTCAGCTGTGGCCAGTGTCAGTAAGTGTGCTAATAGGATGGTTGACAGCTCCTGTGGAACATTTTCACAGCAGCTGCATTATTGGTTCATGAAGCATTCCCTCAAATATTATGAGTGACAACAAACCTGGAAATGGTGCAAGAAAGGGGCTTCCAATCTATGAAGACAGCTCACGTTTGAATTCTCCAACACCAGACCATTATGCAATCAACCAGCACTCCATCTGTACTGTAACCACATGTCACAGAACAGCATTGTCTTCCTGGGAAGCAAGATACATTGCTTTTTAGGACTAAAATAAACTGCCTTAAAACTGTAGGATCTTTCTTTCTCAACTGACACGTTCAGCCAGCATCTAGTGGGTTAATAATTTTCCTTAGTTTATGTGCCTTTGGGCTAAACTGGACTTACTGAGAGAGAATACCCAGAGGTCAAATCTGAGTTAGTTTCTCAATTTTCTTCAATTAATTCTTATATTAAAGTGCTAACAGACTGTACTCAGCTTTCAAGGGAACTGAAGGCATACTGCTGTGTAGTTGTTCTTAGTGTTGGCTGAATCTCTGGCATTTAATCTTTGCTAAGGAAACCCAGGTGGGTGCTTTATGATTCTCCAGTACTTATTTTGCATCTCCCACCCTTCTGCTTTCCTTGCAGAAAACAAAACTTTTTAATGCCATATAACCCACCTGGTTTTGAGTCTGTAATGGGAATAGTGTTTTCCTCAAATGGGATGCCAGAATTGCAGCATTAAAGCGAGTCTTGAATTTGTGTGGTGTGGCGGTTTAGCACCCTAAGGCAGCTTTAGGAGGATTTGTGCCACCTATCAGTCCACATTACACAAGTGCCTGTAGGCACTTAAAGGAGACAACTATGTTAGGGATTGAATCCATTTACCTCAGATTCCCTTTGGAGTTAGTGTAAGAGGAGGCACCTTAGGAGGTGATCAGACCTTGGGATGTTGTTATACTACTCAATGTGCTACAGTGCCTCAGTGAGTCAGCTGCATGCCAAACAGTGGGAATCTCAGCTTACTCCCAGTACATGCTGTAGGGTAGATCTCAAAACTGTGAGCTGGTCGGTCTCAGAAACCAACAGTTCTGCTGTAGCTCAGAAGCTTGTGTTTACATTTGTTTTCTTACCTCCTTCAACCTTCATCTTCCATTTCTGCATTCAATATCAATTCTCTTTACAGAAAATAAATAAATAAATAAAATAAAATCTTTCTCTTTTATTGGTTGTTTCTGACTACCACAGTAACAGTGGAAAAGATGGAGAACATATGTAGTACCATGATTTGTCCAGTGTCAGTTTGCTTGCCCTAGAATAAGCACTAAACAAAAAAGTTGCCTTGAGAATCCAAAATAACTGAAAGGTTGAAAAGGATTTCTAGAGAACGGCTGTTCCAACCCCCATGCTCACAGCAGGGTCACCAAGGACTTTTTCCAGTTGGGTTTTGTATATCTCCAAGGATAAAGACACTGGTGGGATATTTTTTTTTCTTCCAATGTTTGACCACTTTCATGGTAGAAAAGCTTCTTGTGTTTGAACACAACAGGATTGTTATGGGCTGACAATGTATAAATTCTGCTAAGGTAAGTGGAAGCTGTCACATAAAAGGAAAAAAAAAAATCTGAGTCTAAGAGTTAGTTGTTTGTATCAAAGGACAGTATGTCTGTGTGCTTTGTCTTGGAAGCTGAGAAGGTGGTTACAGCGTGGGACCATAGCCAAGGGTGTGGTGCTCAACTCTGGCAAGGTTAAACAAGGAGAAAAATGGTTCTCAGCCTAGAGGATAGGTGTGTGCTGAAGGTTTCTGAGAAGTTGTTTGGCATAACTTGGAGGGAGATTTTGAACCATTTCAGACTGGCAGAGTTTTAATTCAGGAAAGGAATGGAGACAACTGGCAAATGAGTTTGTGGGCAAATAGATGATATACTGGTGGTAAAAGGGCAATGGTAGACAGATTGGAAGAAGATTGATTGACTAGGGCTTCTTAGAAAAAATGGCAAGAGTCATTGCAGATTAATTACTGTTTTCTCACACCCTTTTTCATTCTCAGGCAACCATTTGTTCCCCTGCCATTTTCATATCCATTTCCTACCTTTCTTTGGGGGGAAAAAAATGGTAAAGCCAGGAACTTATAAGGTCCGCTTGAAAAATAAGTGTGTCTGTGATTTAATAGTCTACTTTACTGCCATATATGTTCCATAGATAGGGAGGAACAGCACAGCCCATAGAATCAAGTGTGATTTACAGCCAAAGTAGGGTCACATCTCCCAAGGGTTCTATTACACTCAGAGAACAATTAAGATGCTTTAAAGATTGCGTGGCTCTTTATTCTTCCAGTAAATTGCTGAAAGGTTCATATAAGGCTGAAGGTGGCTGAATAGACTTTTTCAGCTTCACAAGCGTTTTTTATTTGCCTTTACTGGAGGACTGTAGTCTGGGAAAAGCCACGGGCCCAAAATAAGATGATAGAAGTAAAGTAGAGAAGGGGTTTATAAATACTACCAGGAGTGATACATTGAATGTGTGTATTAAATAGATAATGTATGGTCTGAGAGGTGACCTTTAAAATTTAAAGTCAAGTCAAATCTTCAAGCTTGGTTCCTTAAAAATTTTCCTTTGGATTTTTTGTATTGAAAGGAATGCAGTCGTTATTTTATAGAAAATATCCAAATTTTCCTTCACTTTCTTCTCTTTTTTTTTTTGTACCTAGAAACTCATGTACTAAGTTCTAAAAGAACTTAAAGCTATTGTTTCCTTCCAGAAAACTTAGGAGAGCTTAAATCACATAGGCACCTGGATATGTGTACTCAGTTATTTATTGCCTTTCTTTACCATTTGGTGGTATGCATTCTTGTCTCTTATTTCCCATTCATGGTTTGAGTTTGTGGAGTAGAAAAACAAGATGAAAGAACAAGATTAAACACTTATAAAACAATATGCCATTGACTTTACATATGAACTGAACCTTGGCTGAGTTTATTTTTGTGATTTTCTACTTCAGAAATGGTCAAGTTTTAGTGTCTAATATTGTTTGTCTTCTGTTTCATGATAATGCTTCCACAAATTTTAAATATCACTGTACAAATACAATACATACATGTGCACCAATTTTTCTTATTAAAAGCAGAGGGACTTTTTAGGTAATTCTTATGATTGCAGAGGTCCTGGAACATAACTTTGGTTTAGTCTATTGTTTCTATAGTCTACAGTCCAAAGCCTGATCCAGATTGAACTGTTAGACATTCAGGTTAATTTTAAATGCAGCACACTGCTGTAACAGATCAAAAGACGTTTGGAGAGGACTGTTCTGTAGAAAAGACCTCGAACAGTCTAGAACCCACATAGTCATCTTTATGGTGGCATTCTATGAGTCTGGAGCAAAGTAGGATACAAAATAATTTTCCTAAGATGTGATAGCTTTTGAGATAAAAATAAAACTAAATAAAGAATAAAAATAGAAATATAGAGCATTCTTAAATAATTTATATGGAAAAGATCAGATGTGTCTATCAAAACTTTTCCTTCAACAATTTGAGAATGATTTTGTTTTTATTTTTCCTTTTTAAGTTTTTTATCCTTTTTAAGTTAAAATTATTATGATCCCAAACCAGAAAAATATCACTATATAGTCCATTTAAGTTTTCATTTACAAAATATTGCAATGGAATGTTTTTGACAAAAATTGTATTTTTTTCCAACTTTCAGAGTGGAACAATTCAAGAATAATTATTGACAAATTCCTTCAGTTTCCACGATTTATTTATTTATTTATTTATAGAAGCCACATAGGGGCCTCCTCTAACATACTCTTAGATCAGTAAGGAAGTAAAAATTATTATGCCAAAAAGCTCACATACAGTTTTTCTGGTTCTTGATTGACTTCTTCTAAAAGCCTGGACCATGACTTTCAGGTTTTCACCATTTTACCACTGTGTTATGCAGCTCCAAACAGGTTTTATGTTGTCCACATCACTACAGTATCTGGATGTCCCAGAACAGTGCATTAAGCAACATGACTGACATTGTCACATGTAGTTTGTTCTTCCATTCTCTCCCCTGGAGGAGAAATGGGGTGTGCTGGTTTGTTTTGGTGTGTCATTTTCACACATCCATCATCATGTAATACTCCTCCTTTTATTAGCTAATGTGGCAGTAGCTTTTATCCTGGGAGAAACACACTTCCCATGAAACCAGTATAGCTCCTGAAAGGATTCCTTAAAACAGGTCAACATCATTATCCCCTCACTTCCCATCCACACTTGTCTCAGCAACATACCTCTCTCAGTGGGCAGTAATACTGAAGTCATGCCAGAAGCTGGCACATTTCAGGTAGCACTGGTTTGCAGCACTGAAAATCACCAGGCTGATCTATTCTGTGCTTACGCAAGTTCACTATGGAGGTGACTGTCCGACACGTTCACTAGTGGCTCTGCACCTTGATTGCTAATGAGTTGTGTAAATCATGAAAAGTATAGCCTTCCTATAATTGCAGCTGAAATCATGGCATCACTATTGTTGCCTCTGCACCAAATCAGACACGTACAATGCTGCATCTCGCTTGATGTCAAAGTAACACCACTGCTATTCAACTGGGTCAGAGGTACAAGCACTTTTTCCAAAACAAACTGACACTGAAATGTACAGTGAAGTAATTATTGACTTTTGAGAAAAAATAAAATTATATATATATATGGTAGTTTGTGTTTGGTTGTTTGTGTTTCTACATGACATTGTATATTCCCAGTGACTTTCTTTATCTGGACAAGAACCTAATGAAATTCCTGGATGGGTTTCCCACACCGAAATAACAGCATGTCTACCTTTTTTTATTATTTGTTTATTTAAATTTCACACATACAAACCAGATGAGAGGCATGAACATGGTTCCTCCTCATTAGGACACTAACCCAAATAGAACATTATCTTATTCAATAATCCCCTTAATGGTGCTAATCCTGCAATAAAGGTACTGTGATGATTTACAGCAGCTGTTTTACTTTGTCCACCAATATTCAATCTGAATGCATCAGCCCAACATAGAGTTAAAGAAATGGTGTTTGCATGTAAGGAGTGAGACTGGAAGCAGAGAAGTGAAGTGGATCGCAAAGGAGTTCAGTGAAAAGAAGGACTAGAGTACTGAAGTACTGAAGTATTGAGTCCTGAGTACTGAGTCCTGAGTACTGAAGCTAAACAAAGGAGAGACAGATGCAGAAAATGGAAGAGTGAGAGACAAAACATGGTGCATGGTATTTCAAATTCAAATAAGAGCACATAACTGTGCACGTGATTTCTTAAGAAAGGAACAGATAAATAGGACAGCTCTGAGTTAGGCAAAATGCCCATGCTGAAATCTCAAACTGCACAAACTTGGTCTCACCTTGTGCTTTGCTATCAAGTCAGAAGCATCTTGGATTACAGGAGGGTTCTTAGTGTTTCTTAGTTACAGCCAGAACACAATTTCTAAGAAAACTGCACACATTGTGCCTAATTTCAGTAGAAAATTTTTCTTAGCTTTGTTCTGAGAAAGTGCCTCTAAATGACAATTTTTCTATGTTTAGGGATGACAATGTTGAGTAGAAATGAAGAAAAAAGGGAGATCATTAATACAGTAAATGTCTAGAGGCTGTTCAAGGCAAATAGATGAGGGAGTGACAGACAGATCAAGCTTTTCCCTACAAAAGCAGGCTGACTTTATACTGGAGGGACTGCAGCATTTTCAGAGAGATTTTGACCAAGTACCTATCTGTCATGTGACAAGCGAAGAATGCTGGAGTCAGGCTCAGCAGATTATGTATCAGCCTTCCCATGCAAGTTGCTGCTTGCACCTGGGACCTTGCCAGGGAAGGAAGGAATGAAAACATCTTCCCTTGTTATGGGCATTTCATAAATGAGGGAACCTTGCTCCGGGTGTGGTGGGGAAGAGACTTGCAGTTGCCCTTTATGAAACAGCATTCAGAGCAGGAAAGGTTCCTATTGGTTTCAGGGTGCTGTGGTTCGTGGCTGAAGGGAAATCTTAGGAAGTTGAGCTGGCAGAATTAGTACCTCCAGAATGGAAGTTGAATGGGATGTTATTTCTGCTTGTTGGTGGAAAACAGGTTAAATTCGAAATGTATAGTTGTTTCAGTGATTAGTTTGCAGATTTCTGCTCTCATGTTTTGACAACAAATTACACAGCCAGTGGTGTCTGTATAGGAGCATAGCTGTGTACTCAGCAACTATTTAGGTTTATAGGACCTGGGACTGACAGCTGAGGTACCTGAAAAAAAAAAAAAAGCTGTTTTAATGGAGAAAAGGCTGAGGCAGGCTGAACTAAGCTTGTCCTGCCATGCTTCCTTTGAACTCTGCTAGATTTCATCCACAGATGTATTTGTGGTGAAGGGCAATGCTCTGATCTCTGAACCCCCAGTCCCTGTCCTCAGTGACTCCTCTCTCACACGCTTTTCTAAACTCAACTAAAAAGAAGGGCATGAAACAAGGCAAGGGGAGAAGAAAAGGAATAAACATAAATAAAAGTTCCCAGTGTAATGTCGTCTGAGGAGATACTGCAATCTATGAATAAAAGCCTATTGAGTCTGAAACCTTGGCCCCTCTGAAGTCAGAAACAAAATTCCCAGTGACTGCAATGGAATTTGGGAGTTTTCCCTCTCAGCCTCAAGTGCACTGAAAATTAGAAATTCACAGTTTTACTCAAAAAAAAAAAAAAGGCACACCAAATAAATCTTTTGCAATACTTCAGAATGGGGGGAAGCACTGTCACAGGCTGTATTTTCAAAATCATAGCCCTATAGCAAGAAACTTCCACAGCTTTTTGTCTTTTGTAGGGACTGGTGGGGAAAGATAGGGGGGCTGAGTGGGGGTGTTGCTTGGATGAACTTATGTCTGTTTTAAAGAATTTATTGCTGCAAGTCCAGTCCTACAACACAAGCAAATGTCAAAAAGAGTTTTATTATTGTGACTTCTGCAGGAGCAAGTTTAGCTTTTAATTTGGTTAAAGCTTGTTTATGAAGTAGTCTTCCTAACCTCTGACTACCACATGCTTATAGCATGTAATGCATGAAATGGTGTGTTTTGAATCCTTACTGGAGAAATAGTAGCAATGTATACTGGAAAATTTTACAGCTGCTAACGTAATCACTTTATTTATAACCATACTAAATTTGCTTGCTAAAATAACGCTGTTTAGAACTATTTTGATGACAGAAATGAGGACAATATGAATATACGTTAGCAATTAAAAAAAGTTTGTTTGTTTTTAAATAACAACAGAAAAAAAAAGTTAATATTTAAATTATTTTATTTTGACAGGCAAGTGTATAGGAATTCTTGTCTGTAAGACACTATGCATCTGTAAAGTCTGACAGTAAAACAGATATCATTCCTCATATACTTTAATTGGATTCAGTGCTGTCGATTTAAAGTAGTGTATTTTTTGTGTCTCATTAAAAGATGAAAGAGACTATGAAAGCTGCTTCTTTACTTATTTTAAAATAAATACTTCCTGGACATGCCTTTTTAGGTGGAGCAGCACAGGGAAATAAACATGATTGAACAAAGTTTTTCAGAGCCAAAAAATTATTTCCTGCACTTTTGCATGGCATTGCAATGAGTATGTCCATCCAAGAAAAGTTTGGGGATTAGTAAGAGTTACATTTGCAATTGCACAGTTTGTCAGATCAGAAACATGACATCTCCAGTGTAGGTGGACCAAGCTGTGCCTGGTAATGGCTCTCAGGCACCATCTCTGTGCTTCTGCTGTGTCTAAAGGGACATTGCATTCATTGCTTTTTGCTGGCTACAGCCACTGTAAGGCTTGGTGTAATGGCTGTCTCCCTAGTTTGGGTGTAAGGATAGTGGACTGGAATGTGCCAAGGCTGTTTGTCCTTCAGCTATTTTGGAGAGTAACAGAGTCCAAGAAGGACTAATTGGTGGTTGAGTCAATGTAAAGCACTTCTAAGCCAGATGTATGGAATTGAGAAGCCATAAACTCCTTTTTGGTCTGATTTCTCTTGTCTTTCATTTAAGTGCCAGAAAGGATGAGCCGTGAAACTGGGTTGTGCTTGGGTACTAGCAGGTCAAGTTTCACATCCACTTTGAAGACAATATTTTATGGCCAGATATGCACTAATTCTGTCCATTCTCCAAGCCTCATAGGTACAACTGTATAAGGCTGACCCAAGACTCAACGAAGTTGATGGAAATATTCTCACCTCCATACATGAACTCCAGTTTAGATCTTTCTGTAACCACTGAGGTATGACTCATTCTGGAAAGGACAAAATCACACCCATCTACCCCATCTTCCTTAACAGCTTGCCACATGGATCAGATGCATCAAAGACAGTACACAGAAACCTCTTTTAGTACTGATGACAGCAAAGTCTGTAAATTTGGGAAAGTTTCCAGCAGTGACATGTAGATGAGGTAGATGATCTAAGCAGGGTTTTCCATCCTTGATTTCCACTTGTCCATTTTTTCTGCTGAATTCTGTGAACCAAACTGTTAATAGCCGGAGGCCTGGTAACTTGGCAAGTGTGAAAGAAGCTGGTGTGGGTAAGCCTGCATGGGCAAACCGCAGATTTGACATCCGGGTTCTGATCAGATCTGAACAAGAATTTTAATGAATCAGCACAGGTATTTACCTCCATTGGACAGTTACACTAAACATGCTTGGGGCTGGTTAGTATCAAGATAGGTAACTTCCAGAGGAAAATAAGGAAGAAAGAGAGGGAACAAGAAAGGCACCACTCCTTCTTCTGAACATCTCATAAATTAAAGCCTAAACTTTATTAAAGAATACATATCTGCTCAAATGTCTTCTTCCAGTTAAGATACATGTAACTGAGGTACAAGATCACTTGTATTAATTACATTGAAACTTGCATAGCTAATCCTGATAAACTCACACAGTTGAAGATATTTAAAAATATATATATCAAATAAAGCTGCTTTATGTTTTATAGCACAGCTAATAATGATAAATAGAATTATTGGCAGTATTATTAGCAGATGTTACTGCTGTGTCTATACTTCTGGCATGTGGCTAGTTTGATGAAATAACTGGGTTTGACTTTCTGGGCAGGTTCTTTTTGTAAAAATTTTGCTCTTGCAGAGTCTGCCTCTAAGGAGGGTGCCTTATTACTATCAACAGCAACACTGAAAAAAGGTCTGGGAATCTATTATTTTTATTCATGTATTTATTTATTTATTTATTTTTTCATTCACTTGTATGCTGGTAGCCCAAAACAGGATAATTCAGTCTTATTTTGCTAAATATTTTTCAAATGTAAAAAAAATCCCACACACAATGACTTATGTCTTACCCATCAGACAACAGACCTATGGTATGAAGGTCTGTAGAGGCTCAGTCCAACCCAAATTCAATATATCAATGAAATATCTCTTAACAAGTGAGACCCAGAATTTCTGGAGAGACACTGGGATGCTTCCTTTCCCTTTGGCTGCCCTGTGGAGCATCAGTGGACATAAGAAGGAATAAAGAAAAGATTAGGCCAAGAAAGGTCAAAGTTGAACATTTCCCCTATATTCTGAAGAGGGAACTGTTTCAACTAGAATTGGCTCTGCATTGCCCAAGGTCCAACCTACCACTTAGACCCTGTTCCTACTCCCATCTGTAAGAAATACTTCCTATGCGTTCAGCTATTTGGTACAAAGCAGATTCCGTATGGTGGGAGATATAAGAGTTCTGGGAATATGACAGTTTATAGCAATTTTGTTGGTAATGGTCATGGATCTTATGTGTTGAAATGCGTACAGCAGACCTGGCATGAGCTCACAACCATACAAAAGGACTGTGTCACTCCACACTTCTCAGTTTGTGGTGAAATACAGAGGGGAAAAATGGGAGAAATAAGATATGGCCAAGTTTAACTTTTACAGAAGAAAACAGGGAGGATGATGCAAAGGATTTTCTGAATATCCAGAATGGAAGGACTGCGGTTTACACATTCAGAGTTAACTGGCAGTGTGTGGCTAACACAGTTTGGAATAAATGGGCAATGTAAAATATACATGATCTGTTGGTTTCTCTGCACAGCAATTTCTTTGATGTTTGCTGTAGTGTCTATTTATAAAATTTGTGCTTGCAGGCAGGACAACATGTGATTCCTTTCTCCCCCTACAGCATTTCAAGGATTTTGTTTCCTTATTAGATTTTCTTTAAAATTAGGAGAAATACAAGAAGAAAACCCTAGCCCTTAAGGGCCAGTTGCAAAGATCCTTTGTTTTCATGCTGCAGGTTGATGATACAGCTACAGTTTCTATTCTGAAAAAATGTTAAGACTTTACAACAAAGGAGGCAAGGTGCAGTACTCTGAGTTCCACTGTCCCTGGACAAAATCTGAGATCTTTTAACCCTATGCACCAGACAGTCCTGTATGATGATGTCAATTGCCAGTATGTAATGTATGTGATATATGTCTTTATTGCTGTAGATCACAACAATGTCAGATGAAAAAAAGTGATGGGTGGCAGAGGAATTGTTTTGTGTAATAGTTATTAATGAAAATAATAATGAAATTAATTAAGCAGCCAACCAACTCTCCTCATTACTTTGAAGGAGAGAGCAGAACAGGATAGCTAGGAAGAAAGAAAGGTTAGGAAGAACCAAACTAGGAAAGTGTCTTTGTGGAAATTAAAAAAAAATACATAAAAGGATTTTGAATATATCAAGGTGTACTTAGAAAAGAGTAACAACAGAGCAAGGGAAAACACACACACACACAAACAACAGCAAAACCAAATAGTTTTAACAACAACAACATAGCAAGATACACACTTAAGAATACTTAGAGCTTGAATGTATAGCGCTTCTGGGAAATTACACACTGGAGTTACTGCCAATAATGCCCTCTTCTGGCGATGCTATTGCAACTAAGTAGGAGTGTCAGTCATCTCAGGACCCTGCAATTTCAATGTGCAGGGCGAATATAACTGTAGTCAAGGAGAGACTTTTATCTGTGTTAAATGTCACAACCCCCTTTCCCCCTGCCTCAGTTCCAAAGACTAGCTGTAGGTAAATTATTTTAATAAGGTAAGAGATAGCACAGTACAGTTTTCTTTTCTTCCTTTTTTTTTTTTTTCCTTACCCCAAATAATGCTCTCTATGTCATCTGTATATTTATGATAGCTCAAAGACATGGGTGTGTGGATCTAATTAAAAATGTGAAAGGGTTTAGCAGCCTGCTGCTTCCCTGTGAGTCTCTTGTTGCCAACTCTTGGCAGCTCTGCTGTCACCGAGCCAAATGTTTAGTCTTCAGCTGAACTACTGCCAGTGAGCTGCACTGCATTCTGGGACCATAGAGCCTCGAGGTACTGTGTTAAACTATCTCACATAAGGATGTGCAGTGAGCTGGACTTCATATTCAATCACCCAAAAGAAAAGTGAAGGAGAAAGCCCACTTTTGCCTGGTGAGTCTCAACGTCCTGTAAGACACAATGACCAATTCCTTCAGGATTTTACGTCAGGTAAAACAAATAGTTTCTCGAGGTGGATCAACCGATGCATTTGTTTAATGTGTCTATGCAACAATGCCAGTAGTTATATGTAGCAAATTTGGTTTAAATCAGTCTGTTCTGGATATTGAATTAGAGAAAGAAATAGCAAAAGCCTGGCTTTCTGCGGTAGGAGTCTGGCCTCTAATCCAATACCTCATGCTAAATAAACATATTGCAACTCCCCTCCAGGTATCCTTAGCAAGCACGGGACAGTTTGGTCCAAAGTGTTTTTTTTTTTTTTTTTTTTTAAAAAAAAAAAGAAAAAGAAATAAAAAAAAGTTTGGCATATGTTTCTTCTATCAGCAACAGGAAAGATGTGATGATAGAAATGTGCTTAGCACAGTTGCATTGCCTAATAAATTCAGGTATAATGTGAAAATAGATAGGGTTATAGGCTAAGCTGGCCTGTAGGCTTTGATCGGTGCTCCAACTCACTTAGGGCTTAGAGTGGACAGGAAGAATTGCCAGGTCTCATGAGTCAGTGATGGATTTCCAGCAGATCAGAATTAAATTCTCCTTTTAGCTGTTTTCCCTTGCACTCCTTTCTGGAAGGGAAATTACTTCTGCTAACAGCAAAGCTGTGTGTGTTGTCGGTATTTTCTTTCTCTTTCCTATTTCTTTGCTGTCCCATTTCTTGTTCCATCTTTTGTTTCCATGCCCTTTTTACCTTCACAGCATTTTATTGCCTTTTCCTTCTTGTCTTTTATTTTTGCTCTTCTCTTAAGTTTTTTTCACCTCATCTGCCTGGATTTCACTTCAACTTTTTTTTTTCCCTTAACTTTTACTATCCTCCTCTGCTGCTTCCCTTTACCGTCATAACATTCTACCTGGGAGAACGAGCAAGCCACCTCTGTTAGTCCAGGGACTTAACAGACTGATGCTGTTGCATTTTATTTCTGGAAATGTTTTCTTTGTATGCTTCTGAAACCAGCACAATGGTGAAATAGTAACTAGATGCTCCTGATTGCACCATTGCTCCAACTCTTAATGTTGAGTATTTAAGAATAAAAGTACAGTAAAAAATGTTGGCTTCATATCAAATACATGTCTGCATTCATTCATAATGCTAACTCTAGATTAGACAGCACTAAAGGGGCAGAGAGAGAGGGAAAAAAATAAACATTTACACTAATGATCACGTATTGTTTGCAAAAAGGCATTTAAAGGAATAGAAGCAGGCACAAGTGTGCAACACACCTGAACTCCACCTCTTTGATCTTTCCTCTGGGGTCCTTTTTGTTGCACCAGGCCTGCTCTGGGAGGGAGGCAGGCCTCAGAAGCCTCTTGGCATACAGCCCAGGCTTTGTGGGCCACTGGAGAGATGGATAGCTAGGTGCAGAAGTGCCCTGAGGCAGGTGTTAAAATGTTGTTCCTAGTTCCTTGGTGGTAATCATTGCAAAACAATCCTGTCTGCTCTATTCGTATCAACAAGCTGCTTTCCCCAGCTCGTTGCTAAGAGACAGGACTGTTGCTTACAAGTTGCTTGGTGCCTTAGACTTTCATAATTTATAATTTATTATCTTAGCATAAAAAAAAGTGTGCTTTTTTTTTTTTTTTTTTTTTTTTACATTTTATTTTGCTACCAACTCAATAATTGTCACATAAAACAAAGGTCATGTCTCTACTGGAGTAGCAGTTGTTCTTATAATATACTTTGCCTTTGTAGGGTTTTGGTTCTGTGAAAAGAAAATGCTATTATAAACTGAAGATTAATATCATTTTTGTCCATTAACTTCTTGTATTATATGACTGGTTAGGTCAATGGATTCCCTCAAGATTTCTTCACTATTGAAAACATGTTTCTGTCCAACCAAGAAGGAAATGAATTGAAATGATTTCAATTATCACACGAAAGACGTCGTCTCTTCTTGCTCTACACTTCAGCACCTAATAGTTCAACTCATCAATCCTACTTTCACGAAGTTCAATGGTAGAGATGTTTAACCAATGCCAGAAATTACTCTTGTGCATTAATCTAGCTTTGCGAATACACAAACCTTACCTTACTAAAGTGTTTTGTACTTAACACTAGTTAAATCATCTCAGTGAGGAGTAATGCCAAAGTGGAAATTAGAATAATTTGCAGACTTCTTAAGTTGCAAAATAACTTTGTCACAGTTCACCAGTTATATGTATATATTTATGTATGTGTATATATGTGTGTGTGTGTATGTGTGTATATAAAGAAATTATTTCACTACTCCCTTTGTAAAAATTAATAATACCAACCTGGGGTTAGGATTTACTTGACTGTTTAACAGAAGAGCTGTACATACTGCTGGTGTTGTGTTATTAAACTAAAGCAGATTTAAGAGTTGTACCAATACACAACCAACAACTGCATTGGTACTGTAAATGCTTCAAAAAACTGAAGGCAAATATACGTGTTTCCCTCATTTCAGTGAGCTGGTTAAGTCAGTTATAACCAAGAACTACAGAATACTACAGAGAGTTTAGAAATGGTTATGGAAGCAGCATTGCTGTAGAGAGTACCCACCTTACAAAGCTTGTGAGGGAGTGTCTACCCAGTAAAATCAAGGTGTATTTTCCAGCATACCTGCTTTTTTTTTTTTTTTTTCTATCCAGCAACACCAGTGAAGTTGCCTTTGCAAGAAAAGTACAATACAGCCAGGGTTAATGCACATATCACTACACCTCGTTGTCCTAGCTGGCTAACATAAGAAAAATTATGTGAACATGTCCTATGGTGGCACCTACATTTTTTGTTGGAAGAGTATTATTGAATGCTTCAGCAGCTTAATTCCCTATTAGCTATGTAATAAACATGCCAGCCAAGTGTATTTAAGTCATTCTAAATGCAATGAGCAGTTGGTCCTCTTATCAGTTAAGGCTAATCATAAAGTAACCATGCTCATCTATGTTTGCAATAACTCTCTAATGAATAGTCAGATATCTTCCATGACTTCCAGTAGTCCATAAGAACTATAGTTGTTCTCAATAGTGTGATGTGTGGTGCTACCTTCAGTTTAGAAAGGTAATCCAGATACAGCTTAAATAAATGGGATGCCAAGAACTATGCATAGATTCCTGAAAACCTGCTCCCCAATTCTGATTTAAATATCTCTCCTCCCTACTGTTAAGTAAGCAAAATAGGATACAAAACAACACAAAAGCCTTAGTCAGTTGATATTCTGTTATTTATGAAACTAGAGTGAAACCGAATGAATTTAAGGAATCTGAGTGAAGAGAACATCCTCCTCATATTTTCCATGCTTATGAATAGCTGTCACAATAGTACCTCATTCCCTGTAAAACTGGGGCACTTCATAAACACGCAGGTGTAATGCCAGAATACATACCTCTTATATAAAAGTTCATGTTAAGAAATTATTGCTGCTGCAGCTATTCACTCAAACATCAAAAGAGATTAATAGGAAGGAGGAATATCACTTATTCATTAACCTTCCAAACAGAGCACTCCAATTGACTCTACACATGCATCACAATGCTCCACAGAACTGGCTAGAGGATATTTGGCCCCAAAAGAGGGCGAACTCACATCACTGCAGCCTAAGAAAATGATCTGTTACAGAAAATTCAACCAAAGACAGCCCTTGAAAACAGTATACTTTATCCTGTCTTACTGGGGGTTAGGGAAGGAGGGGCAGGGAGAGGGAGAGATCATTAGGTATCAAGAACCACCCACAATTTCTCAGGTAACATGAATATGAGCAAACTGAAATATGTCCACAGACTGTGGATTAACCTTCTCAGAGGTCAATGAAATACTTTGAAGGAGTATAGAAACTCAGAGGATTTCCATTATTTAAACTCTTATAGGGATTGTGGAAACAAACAGATTTATGATTGGTTGCTACAGTTTAGCTTCTTGGGTGAGCAACAGGTACCAAAGGCTTGGGAATGATTGTAAAAGCACAAAAGAGATATGCTAAAGAAAGTGTAGTTAAGTGGCAAATTTACCATTTTTGTCTTTAGGTTAAGTCTGGTGGGAAGAAAAATAAGTGATATGATCTTATGACTAATTTAGCTGAAACCCACATGTGAAAACATCCAAATGGTCTCGAGGGATTGTCGTCAGCTGTTCACTCAGGTGTATCAAGTCCGTAGTCTAATCTGGATCTACATCTCTGGGGCTCTGCCAGAAATATGATAAATTATTCTATCATACAAAATCAATGTGTATTCAACAGGCCAAATCCAGGGGTTAAAAAGACAAGGGCTGATGGATTATTATCAAGGTACAGTACATGCATTAATAGATTCATTTGTATCTTTTTTTCAGAACAGTAATAATATCTGATTAAACAAGCCATAGGAACTGGTTAAATAATCAGCAGAAAGTTAAAATACCCTGAATTTTCAGCAGGCCAGTCTGAATATTTTTCAGCTATTGATATATTTTAAAGAGTTTTTGTTTGTTTGTTTCCCCACTTAAACTGTATCTTTCCTTGTCTGACGTAGAATCTCATCCTAAACTAGCGAGGGGCAATTGGACTAAAGGACTGTAGCTCAGGCACACTTCTATATCAAGAGAACTGTCCTGGCAGCTCACAACTTTTGTATGAAAAAAGGAAATGATTCTCTGTTGCTTTTAGTTGCTCTGCTTTCACAAGCAACTAGTATTATTTATCAAAAGTCAAGAAAAAAAGCTTGCTAAGAATCAAAACAGTTTATAAATGTAAGCATTTGGCTGAAGCTCTGCTGTAATGGATTAACAAAACAAAACTGAGAAGACAAAGCTCATCAGAAATCACATTTTTTCAGTCACCTGATTAATTTTTCCTAGGGGTACATCAAGTTCTCCTGAGAAGAGACATGGTCCTGTGCCACCCAGCAGTAACTCAGCATCTTGAATTATTAGACCCCTCTTCAGAGAAATGCATGAAGAATATGGGGGAGGGCTTTTTGCTGCTCCCCTCTCAGGCAAAATGCCCACTGAATTCAATAGGATTTTTTCACGAGTAAGTCAAGCAGGATTTGGCTCTGGAAGGACATAACAAGATTGAATACACTTGGTTCCCAGTAATGGCGTCCCATTGTGCTGTGGTATGGTAGAACATGCAGTGCTGGAGTGCATTCTGTCAGTGCCTCTGACTTCCAGAGGATATTGTAATATCTCATTATTGTAAACTAGAAGAAAGGGATCTGGTAGAATTAGGACTGGAGATTATTGTAGGTTTTTTTCAGTAGTACAAAAAAAGCAAAGAAATGTAACCCTTATGAATACAGGATATTAATAGCTTACATTTGCTCTGTGAACTGTCTTTAATTCCAAGCAAGTTGAGGCAGATGACATGTTTCTCAGCAGTGCCTAGTGGCTCCATTCTAACTAATGGATACATTACCAAAAATCTGACTAAAAAGGCCCAACTTGCAAGTTGTTGATTATCTCCCGTGACTAACTAAATGATTTACCTCTCCCTGATTTCATTGACTCTACAAAGCTGGCATTTCATGTTGGCTTTGGGAGGCGAGGCATCTGAAACAGGCCTTACAAAGCACCCTGAGGACTTGGCTTATGCAACAGTGTAAAGCCTGGTGTATTCCCTGGCTCAGATATATGCATTCCCATCCATGGACCCTGGACATCCCTATCACAGTATGTTGCAAACATGCAGTCATAGGATGATCCAAGTTCAGGTGACCTACAAATCCTATATGCCTTGAAGTTTGCAAGCTCCAAAGCATTTCTACAAGGACATCAGATGAAGCTGATCTGAACCATGGAATGTATATATTATGAGAGAGTGCTCTGCCCATTTATAGAGCAGGCTACAGCGTATGTTGGACTCAGGACAAGTGGTAACTCAGTCCATGCTTTCTCCTGGGCATGACTCAGACTTGTTGCCTGGTCAAGGGTTTTGTCCAAGTGATATAATTGAAAAGGTGGATATGAACATAGGCTGGAACTTGAGTGAAATGTGTTTGCTCTGAATATGTTGTAGTCATGTTCAATTTGTACCTACAAAGATACGAATTTTATTTGCTCAGATGAATTAGTGATACTTTTTCACAAATTCTGAATGTTATAGTATAGCCAATGTGCTCTAGACTTCTAACATATACTGGTTACTGAACAAGTGTGTCTGGCTTTGCTAGGTCACCCTGGTATAAATTGGGAACAGCTGCCTTATTAAGGAATATCTCTGGAAGATATCAAGTGTGTGTATGGCCGTATCTCAGCTGTGACCATCCTTACCTATGGTTCTGATTATTTGAAGAATGTTCCAACAGGCACAGTAGTTATACCAACCTTCAGAAAGCTGGAACTTTCCTGTAAGAAACATCTCTGAATGTTATAGTGAGAGGACTGTGGGAATCCATATGTGATTTTTTTATCACCCTGGCACAAACAAAAATCATTTGTCCTGTTTGAGGTTATTTTTGCTTCATGGCAAATGGTGCATCTCTTGCTATTCTCTGTTCCAAAACAATTATATATTTAAGCCTTCTGACACATACACTTTTTTTTTTTTTCTGAAAAATAATTTTTAGAGTTTATATGCTGTATATAAGATGTGTGCATGTGTGTATACATACACACAAATAAAACATTGCTGAGCTGAAAGTGGAAAGTATCAAATGTACAGTGAAAGTAGCAAAGGCTAGTGTGAATTAGTGATATTCTGAAAGAAAGAGAGAAAGAGAGAAAGAGAGAAAGAGAGAAAGAGAGAAAAAAAAAGAGAGAAAGAGAGAAGGAAAGAAAGGGAGAGAGAAGGAGAGAAAAAGAAAAGGAAAGAAAGAGAGAGAGAAGGAAAGAAAGAGAGAGAGAAAGATAGAGAAAGAGAGAGAGAGAGAGAAAGAAAGAGAGAGAGAGAGAAAGAGAAAGAGAGAAAGAAAACCCTATCTCTGTATTCTGCGTTTACAGAGTCTCTGAGACTGCCAGTGTACCTGGAAGGCATAACATGAACTTTTATTTAACATGGACCTGTCTTTGATGTACATTATTAATTGATATCTATAAAGAAGTGCATTAAGATTTATCTGTATATGGGCACTAGTATAATGCCATAAATATATTTAGCTAGTTGTTACAGTTCTTCAACATCACTCACCAGTGAGACAGAGAATAATATATATTTGATATGAATAACATCTGCATTTGTATCTAAATAGAGAAGGAAATGCATCTGCCTTCAGTAGATCTCTCTTTTTAATGTTTCAGCCTGCAAGAAATGCACATTAATAGCAGCTTCTTCCCTGAGGAAGGTTTTGAACTGGAGTACTTGAGAAGAAACTTACAACAGAGCAGCCTAAAGTGCCACCCAGTCCCTTTTAATTAGCACATATAAGTCCCCTACATCCCAGATATGATTGAGAATTTCTGCCATTTCATTTTAATATCAGTGTTATATGCTAACGTTTGTCAGACTAAGCTAAAAAGCCACTTCTTTTTATGTTGTTTCCCACATGCAGAGCAGACCTCTTACATTTTTGTTGGCTGCTAACGTACTAAGCGTTTTTTGGCAGCGTGCGGTTCTGGATTGAAGCCATGCATGCAAGTCTTCCACAGTAAGTATGGCCCAAAGGATTAGAGATCAATGGATTTAGTTATCTGGTGAAGTTCCCCTGCCTCTCTGGTGCTATTAAAAGGTTTTGCTATTGTAACGAGCACCAGAACTTTTCATTTTAAACTTGCCTGACTGAAGCTTCTACTTAGGCTAGAGAGTGTAAGAAAGTTACTGGACTTCTGCAGGCAGCTTTACTGTCATGCCACTGAAACACAAGTCCAAGAAAAACTCTGAACAGATATTTCATGCATTTGTGCAGGGTCCATCTGGAAAGCAGATAACTTTCCCCATAGCAGCCCATGTACTGTTGTGCTCTGCACTTGCAGCTAGAACAGCCCTGATATCACATCAGTGTTTTGTCTATTGCTGAGCAGTGCTGACACAGCACCCAGACTCTCTCCAAACACCCCGAAGCCAGTAGGCTGGGGGTGGGCAAGAGGTAGGGAGGGGACATTGCCAGGGTAGTTGACCTAAACTGACCAAAGGGATATTTCATGGCATATGGTGTCACAGTCAGCAATAAAAGATGGAAAACAGGAAGGAGAAGGAGGGAGGGGGCCTGTCATTATGAAAATGAACATCTGTCCTCCCAAACAAATGCTACATGTATTTAGGCCCTGCTTCCTGGGATGTGGCTGAACATCATTCCTTGATGGGAAGTAGAGAATAATTGTTTTCACTCTTTTTTTTTTTTTTTTTTTTTTTTTTTCTTCTGTGTGGCTTTTCCTTTTTTCTTTTGCTTTGTTTTTCCCTTTAATTAAATTATCCTTATCACAACCCATGAGTCTTTTTCTTTCCCATCATACTTTATTCCCCCTCCCTTCCCTCCCTCCCTTTGAAGAGAAAGTGAGGGAATGGCTGTAGTGGAGTTTAGCTGTCCTTCAGGGTGAAACCAACACATTTAATAGTAAAAATTGTGCATATAAAAAAAAAAAAATAAGAGAAGGAAGGAAGGAAGGAAGGAAGGAAGGAAGGAAGGAAGGAAGGAAGGAAGGAAGGAAGGAAGGAAGGAAGGAAGGAAGGAAGGAAGGAAGGAAGGAAGGAAGGAAGGAAGGAAGGAAGGAAGGAAGGAAAGAAGGGAGGGAGGGAGGGAGGGGAGGAGATATTTTGGTGTGTTTTCTTCATGTTACTGAAGGATCCTCTCTTAGAGAAAATTGCCTTCTAATTAAATCAAACCCTGAGAAATCGGGTAAAGCCTGTTTGAAAAAGTCACATCCACAGCACCACAAGCCTGAGGGAAAGGAATCCTCAGTCCCAAGAGCTCTGAGGCCTCCAAACCACAAACCTGGCCAGCGGCTGGCCTGCCGTAGGATGTTGGCTGAGGACTAGTGGACACTGCCCATTGCTCCCTGCTTCACCACTGGCTCCAGTGCTTTTGTGTGTTGTTCAAAGCTACTGATTCGGGCCCTAAAATATCCACTTCCTCCCCCTTCTCTCCACGAGGCAACATGAACAGCTGCCACCGAGATTTTCTCTGCAGTGCATGTGTGGAGATTCCTCCTGTGTTTGGCGTCCCCAGTACAGCAGAAATGTATCATAAAGCCCTTCAGGATTTGGCCCATGCTGTGTGTGAATATCTTGCCTTTCAGGTTTGAGGGACTAAGCAGATTTTTATTTTCTTTTTTTAACCATAAAGCTTCCTGAGGAGATGAAAAGCCTGAACCCAGCTTATTTAGCATTGTCTTTTTAAGGTGAACAGAATAAGCCATTTCAGGCATTTTCCTTCATAGTGGACTCTTGCTAGTAGGTAAAAATATAGTTCAAGTTTGTGTCCATCCTGTGTGTATAGGGAGTGGGAAGGCAAATAGGAACTCTTCTACACCTTTCTGCTCTCTTTACCCAAGCCTTAGTACAACTTCTGACACTATTCCTGTAGCTAGTGAGCTTCATAGGGCTAATCTCTCCTAGAAGGGGAATTATAAGAAGAAAATTATGGGAAAGCAAATTCAACCTTCCCACAATTCTATTAGCAAACAACAGGCACATATTGCAGTGTCACAAGACCGGATGGCAGAAGATGATAAAAAGTCATTCAGCACACCAGACAGATTCTGACTTGAGCCAAAGTTTGATGCAGTATTAATTCTGTCTAGAAATATTTTACTGTTCAGAGCTGCAGTTCATATTACGCTGTATATTTATGAAATTCTTTGCTGCAAAAGTGACCAACAACATCAAAAACACCAAAAGTGACCATCAACATCAAAAAAAAAACACTAAATCATACCAAGATGTCCCTCTCACCATTTAACTAAAACAAGAATCACCAACTACAAACAAACTGCTACTGCTAATCTCAAAGTCTTACCAGTGTGACATCCAGCTTAATTCTAATACTACCATCTCTACCACCACAGAATAAAAAAAAATCTACCAAAGGAAGGACAACATATAGTAAAAGAGAACACCAGTCTTGAAGAGTTGATCTAGCCTTGATGAAAAGCATGCTTCTAATTTTATAGTTTTGTTCTCTGTTAAAAGAATGCTTTCAGTTGCCAACTGTCCTGAAAAGATCTTCAGACCTAGAAAGTGTATCCAGAGGAAGACTATCTGGTCACCAGGTTCCCTAGGAAAGCCACATAGTTTGGTATTTGGATTAGTTCTTATTTTATCTGCCTGCCCTTATGAAAAACTATGTTTACAATTTGCTCTCTGCTATACAGAACTAAGTCCAAAACCTTTTTGAGAACTCAGATAAACACCCCTAGCTTATCCATATAAAATCAGGTTCAACCATTAAAAAGCTCCTCTAATTTTACTTATATCTCAGGCTTTCCCCCAGAATCCTATCCTGCAAGCATCTGCAAACATTCCAGGATCATACAGGTGCTTTGGAGCTTCCACTGAAACATGGTGAACTTTATGAGATGTATGCAAACTGAATTTCAGAAATTCTCCACAAATTTAGAAGTTCACTCGTCAGTGTTTTTTTAGGTACTTCTAGATTTGCTAATTATAGATTCAAATCAAAAACAACAACAACAAAAACACCTATTATATTGGCAGTCTTCTTATTCATTTCCATTTTCAGGTTTTTCTGGAGTTTTGAAAATTGATGCATCCATGCAAGGTGCTAAAATAATTACTTTCCTGCTGATAGAATGCACTAAAACAGTTTTCCCCAAGACAGACTATGCTCCTGCAGATGGTTCAAAGCCAGGGAAACAAATGGGGATTTGAACTTTCTCAAAATTGGAGTTGCTCTGTGTCTGAGGTTTACCTCATCCCAGTATAGATGTAGGAGCCAGCCAAATACCTCAGATATGAACGCTGTCTTCTTGGGAAGTGAGTGTGCCCTGAAGTCTCTGTTCCCAGCCATGACCCTTTCCCACTTGTGTTTCCATTTCCAAGGCAAAACCCACCCACTACAGTGCACTCATTGTCAGCAGCTGCAGGTGTCTCCAGGTAGAGCTCATCTTGATTTTTTCTCTTCTACTTCATCTCTATTTTAAAAATAAAAATACCCTGTATTTTAATAATCTTCCCATCACCCTTTTGTTAAGTTGCTGGCCTTAGCCTGCCCTAACTGAGTTCACAAACACCTGTATTTACTTGTCTTTTTTTTATTATTTTTTTTCTTTTTTTTCTTTTTTTTTCTTTTTCTGCTTCCCATTTCCGTCTGTTTTTACTGAAGTGATCTCAGAGCCCTAACCCATGCAAACAGACTTGAGAGATATGCAGCACTGTCAGGGGCCACAGACAGTGACAAAGAAAACCAAGCCATAGTCAGCCTCCTCACTGCTTGCTCCAACACAAGCACTGCTAGAGGAAAATGTTCAGAACGAGGGCCACAAGGTGTTGGCTAGAAGTGAGGTGATTACATGGTCTGTGTAGTCATAAAGGATTCCTCCTGTTTTCTCAGGAGGCTGGGGAAATGTATCTCAAAAGAGCACATATAGTGTGATCTAGCACCAAAGGATTTAATGAAGAGGATTTGTCTGGTCCTTTACTAAATAATATCAACACCTTGCAGTTTTCTTTTGTTTCTCACTTACCAATAGGGGAATTGTGTTTAATTTAAAGTATTTCTCAACAGCTTACCAAGCAAACAAACCTACAAACCAATGTCCAAACCTGTTTTCTGCTTGTAAGTGACTCACCCTGATATTATTCTCAGTCTGTGTTTATATGTTAATGCAATCATACTTATGTCCTTCCCCTCATTTCCCAGCATGTCTTCTTTCACTACTCTTCTTGTAGCACTCCCCAAAGGTTTGCCTGTATCAGTCCGCAGTGACTGATTTACACACTAGAAAGTCTCTGAAAGCATAAAGATGCATCATGCATAGCACTGCCTCAGTTTAGAGCAGGGACATGCACAAATTAATTCCCATGATATTTATGGGAACTTAGACATAGAGGGGCAGAGAATTAAAAACAGGGATTAAAAACTGCTCCCCAGCAGGCAAGGAGACTGCTGGCTAATATACTCCCTTGGATGAAATCTCACCAGGAAAGTGTTTGGAGCCTAACCCTAGACTTTGCATGCCAAGTTCTTCAGTCTGGTGCTATGCTATATGTACCAGTCCAATCTGTGGCAGTGCGTGACTCAGCCAGACCTCACACAGCTGAACTGAGCTTGGAAGCCTCTGCCTATGAATTCCTGGTTTAGACTTCACTTTCTCTGCCTGTTTTCTATTAGCTCTGTGGGTTTTCAGGCTTTTATGGCAATCCTCTGACTGAAAATTACTGCTGCCCAAGACAGCCTGACTGCCAACAAGGTTGCAAACACAGAAGATCTTTTTCAGAAATTCTTAAGGGTATGAAAGGTTGGATATTTTCAAACTTTTCATTAAATGTACATTTCTGAAAGCTGAAATGTTAATTTCCATACACTTCTCTCTCTTTTTCTCTCTCCCTCTCACTTACTCTCCTTTTTAAGCTGACATCAAGAATTCAGGCAGGGAGAGAGAGGGAGGGAGTGCAAATATATTTTTCATGTAACTCTACTGAAGTCAGGGAACTTACACTAAGGAAAATCTGGGGCTGCTCTGTTTATTTTCTTATTCTGGGTTTGCTTAATTTCATGCCACTTAAAATTACATTTAATTGCAGCAGTTCTGTTTCATTTTCAGTTGCACTCATTTCCCAGCATGTTCCCAAGGACTTTGGAAGAGAAAGGCTGAATCAGTTTGGAAAAAATATGAATATTTCTGAATGTGTGGACACTTCTCACCTCTGAAGTGTTGGAGGAATATTTTACTGCCCACTTACCCATCACTCAAATGTCCTGATCAGGTTATTGAAAAAAAAATAACCTTAGGAATAATTACCTGAAGAAAATAATGCTCCTTCTGCCTCAAAAGGCACATCTACTACCTTATATACTTTTTACCTGTGTATCATAAACCCAGGCTGGTTTCAGAAAATAAACTGAGGAATGCCTAAACTTTCTAAGGCATCTACTACTCAGTACTCAATTGATCTGAAGTTATGTTACTGGCAAATAAAACTATTCATTCAGAACTCTCACTCTGCTCTAGCTGCGTTTTGAAACAAAAGCTTATACCGTTTTAGATGCTTGTACTCTGAAAGCCAAGGCCCTGACACGTGGCCAGCTCTGGGGAAGGGTGGAAAACAGACTGAGGATTTTGCTAAAAAAGCCTGCTGCCAGGGTTCCTTGACATTCTTCAGCACAACCTCTTGGACCATGTTCAGTCTTACTTTCATTTGAAAATTCAGAAAACACTCACATGGTGGAGCTTAATTCTCTTGAAAGTTCATGGCAAGTAAATTTCAAAGTCACACGTAGGTATTCACATGCATGAGTACTCACATAGGGAATTGCTCATTCACAGAGGGAGCGAAACAGTGCCACGTGACCTATGGAAGCACTCCTAACTCAGTTACACATCTTGAATCCTGTATATAGAATATTTGGAGACAGCTGTTCATGATTAACCCAGATAGGTTTTAAAATATTTACATTCTTCCTTGTGGCCCTGATTCAGCAAGGTAGACAGGCGTATGTGTAACTAGGCAAATAAATAGCAGGGCATCGTAGGAAAGCACAGTGTGAGGAACAACTGACATGTTTTAGTTGTCCCATTAAGCCTCTTTCAATAGAGAGATGGAAATAAATTTGGTTGTAGAAAAGGTATGAGTAAGGAGAGGACAGTGGTCTTGCATGCTGGAAATGGAGTGGTGTGACCTGTGCATGGATTGGTGCTAGTCTTTAAAAATGTGGAATGTCACACGAGTAAAAAGCACATAGGATAATTTTGAAAGAAGTCACAGTTTAATATATTTTTAATGTAAAAACCCTTTATTAAAAGTGAGTTTTGCTTGTGGATTTTTCATGAGCAGGAAAAGAAGATACATTCATTGGATGATTTATGCATTTCAAATTATTTGCTCAGCTCACTGCAGGAAGAATTGATACGCTGCAAATATCCATATTACATCTATTTCACCTTCCTGTAGCTTTGAGGATACATGGCAAAACAGCTTTGCTCAATGCCATATTCATGTGTCCTATGGGAGAAAAAAATATTTTTTGTTCTTTTTCTGCATCTATGTATTCATTAAACATATACACACACACACAGAAGCACTGAAATATGAAGAGATCCCCATAAGCAAAGCAAGCTGAGTTGGTACGTTTCTGAATTTGTTTGCAAAGCTGCGACAGTGAACAAGCCTCAAAAAATTATACAGTTAGGTGAGACTGCAAAGTTTGGGGAAAGTTCTTTGAACACATGTAAACATGATGTATATAGGCAAATGTTTAACTTGCTGTCTTTACTTCTACAAATTATATTATGAAATCAGATGTCTGTGACTTCTTAGGAATGTCAAATCAATGTATTCCTTCAAAACAGATAATTGCAGGGAACTGCTCTGCTTCTCAGCTTCTATAGTTTTGATTGTTCCACTTTCAGACTGATAATGATCAGTCGTTTCAGTTGTTTTAGTGGTTCATTTACATAATACAGGTAGTTTTGGAAACATCACCTGCAGCCCCAAATATAGTGTGTTAGACACTGCAGACTGAACAAAAAAGAAGCAAACACGTTGAGTTTATGCAACAAGAGGACAGAGACAAGTCTTGAGCTTTTATTTGCTGCCCTTTGATCACAGGGACCTACATTTTAATCCATTCTAGGCAGAATCATGGAAAGTGTATTTGATCTGATAGCTGTATCAGCACTACTTTAATACACCTCTCTCTAAAATTCAGTATTGAAGCATCTAGATTTAAAATCTCCTTCTGGTGCCAAAAGAGATTGAATTTGACAGATTGGGATTTATGAGTACTGCTAACATGTAGCAGAGGTCATCTGTTATGGTCACTCCTATATTGTTCCTATGAGAGAATGCATTCTAGTGGTTTGGAAGTAGCAGTATGGAAGATATAGTGTATGTCTTGTTAACACACACATAATTAGGATCTTAATGAGAAGCTTTCTATTAACATCGTATTAGGGCTAGTGACCTAGAGTGATACAAAGTCAATGGACCCATTACGTTGCATGCCATACTGTACAAAGTCCCACTGAGAGCCACAGAATATTGAAGGGCCATCCATATGATGCCCTCAGGGTCTATTCTCCCTTCAATGCATATGTATAACTCTCATTAATGTTAATAGCTGTTACATCTGAATAGTTAGGGGAGAACAGACCCTCTGTTTAATAGCAAAGTGTACTTGGAGGTGATTCCACAGGAGCTTTGGGATCCAATACAATGTCAATGAAATTACTATCATCAATAGGTGAGCACCAAGTGAAATCAACAGGCAGTTGTTCAATGTCCACCCTGTGTCCCCAAAATGAATTGTGCTCCCCACCCCCCCAAAAAAGACCTATTTTATATTCTGAAATGGAAACCACCTAAGCCAAACCTGTTATATTCTCTATTCATTTCTTCTTATTATGAGCTAGGTTCACGACATTATCCCCATTTTACAGATGAGAAACCAAAGAGAGGTTCATCTTGCCTAACTTTCATAGTCTAAATATCAGATTAATCTGCTTTTCTAGACTCTTCTTATGATTCACAGGAAACATAAGGTACCTAAAGAAGGTAATAGATTCTGGTTGTCTTGAAACAAGATGATTCATCCTTAGGGGTGTAAATTTCCCTCCTGCGACTGCACAGGAAGTGTAGACTTAGCTGACTTACATGAGATGTCTGCAACTACCTCAGGGTCACACAGTATGCGTGTAGTAGCTGTACAAGATCTTGAACCTTGGTTTTCAAGGGCCAACCCGACTACTCCAGACACCATTCTGCCTTTCTTTCTGGTCAATGACTCTCAGTCCCTGGAAATCTTCCTGTCTTTTAAAATATAATGTTTATCTTACAATTATCTTCTGTGATATTCAGCAGGTTTTTGGTGGAGAGCAACTATTTTTTGTGCAAGTGTAGCCATAGCTGAAGAGGCACTGCCTGGCACATGTAGGATAATGATCATTCTCTGTATGTATACTATAAAGCAATGTTTTAGATTTATTAATTAAAGAATATAACTCTAAATGTTCTCAGCATTGCCCTAAGTCCTCCCACTGAAAACCCTGGAAAGACCCTCTGTGACTGCCAAGGAGCAGTGAAAACAGGCACTTCTGATAGCCAAAGGGAGCTGGGGACCAGCACAGGGCAGGCAGGGGCAGTGGCCTCACCAATATGCAGCTCAATACCACAGCACACAAACAAGAACAGATGAGGTTCAGGAAGGTCACACTGGTTTCAGACAAGGTCCAGTGATCACCCTCAAGTCTGTACTGGTTGAAAGACAATCCAGAAAGTCAAGTCAGTGTAATCAGGTAGGGGCCAAAGGTGAGAGCCTGATCTTAAAGGCAGCTCTCAAGCAAAGGAGTGACAGGCCTCCACTGAGACTGCAGAAGGACAGACACCTGTGCCCTATCTGCACTGGTCCCAAGCCCTAGCAACCAAACTCCCAGCCAGGAGAGGACAATGAGCTCAGGGTTCTGACAGACATTGTTTCAGAGTGGAATATTCCAACTTAAATTTCCAGAAACTTAGTACTGTTACATTTGGCTTTGCATTTTCAATTAAATTGATCAAAGTCACTCTAAGTTTTGAAAGGAAATATGGATCATATCTTCTACCGTGGCTAAAGGAGGAGCCTGTGAAGATGTGAATGGATATACACCTAAAAAGCACTTTTAAATGGTCATGAGTGCAAGTCATTAGGTCCTGCATCTCTGAGGCTTTCTGCTGTAGCTCTCTCTTACTGACATCCAGGCTGACAAGGAACCACCATGTGTTGTGTCATCAGACCACCTAGGAGCCATGGCTAGGACAAAACCAAGGTGGATTTGAATTAGGGAATGATGACAGAATGGGAAGGTACTCTATTGTCACACCTCCTTACCTCACCAGTATATCTGGCTACTATCACTTCATTTAAGTATCTTCCCATCCCCCAGGCAATCACTTATCTGTGATTACTCTATGACCATTTTATCTTTTATCAGACCACTCTCTGACTCACCCTACTTTGTTCTGTGCCTAGAAGCATGTTCCCAGGAAGCAGGGACGAGTCATCAGACTCAGCACACCTAGATTCAAAGAAACAGTTAGCAACCCTGGGTGAGCTCCTCTAACTGCTGTGTGTAGCCCCTATGCATGACAGCAACTATCAAATGGGCGGCCATTGCTAGGCTGAACCTCTAGGTGTTAAAATAGCCACTACAATATCTAACATGGCCGTGCAGACTACATTTTCATGCATTTACACGTATTTGTGAAAATGCAGTCTATTTATCTGACAGATAGCCATGACTGTGACAGAAGATTAAAACTCTAGGAAAAAAAAAAAAAAAAAAGGAATTTCCACTGGAGTTAAAAAAAGAATCTGTGGTTGGGAGTTTTTCAGTGTTTCATGTAATCACAGTCCTAATGTTTGTACTAAAAAATGCATGCAACACTGAAATCCTTCTGAACAAAAATGAGGAGAAAAGGGCTGACTGTGTGTGTATGTGTATATAGGTATCTGCATACAGCCATACCTAAAATGGGCAGTGTGTGTTTATAGATACCTGCTTACCTCTCTGTGTATGACTATACATTTAGATATATACAGCCTGTGAGTGTATATACTACACTTAGTTAAAAAATAAAGACTTCTATTCATATCTGCCTTGATAAATGCATAAATGTACAGACAGTTTCTTGGCCACAACTACTGCGTGCTTGACAGATATGGTCACCTCATACCAGACCTCACCTAGACCTGGGGCAAAGACAAATCCAGTTTGATTGATTGGGATATTGTGTATTCATTCATTAGTCCAGGCTTTGGCAGACAAGACCTGGCAGGTATCTTCTTGTAAGCAGACGGCTTTCCTGGTGTGGTCTTGGCTTTTCTGGCAGCTTTGCTGTGAAATTTTATACACTTCTGTGGCAGGGATTAAGGCTATCAGGACTCCAAGATTTCTCATATATTAGGCAGCATATGCAGACTGAACCCACTGTATCCCAAGAAAATTAAGTGTGTGCTGCTGCTGTTGGGCTTTCCTATACAGAGTGAGCAGAGGGTCTATTTTTCGAAGTTTCTTTTATAAAGAAACCACCTGGAATTAGTAGTAAATTTTGTATAAGATTTTCTTCCAATTGACTACAACATGGTTCCCCAAAATTAGGCTGGGTTTTAATATTCCCTCCAGCAAAAGGGTTAAAATGAAAAGGACAACCAAAAGAGATAACCAGAAACCAACCTCAAACTTTCATTGGTAAAGCATGGTTTATAAGTCAATTGCATATTGACAGAACAGATTTGAAGGCTTAGAGATAGCTTACCCTTAAAGTTGGTATTAGAGTATGTAATTACTTTGGCTACTGAAACAGTCAAGAGAAGAAAACACCATTTATACTGGCAATTTATTTATTTATTTTTTTTTCATTCATTATTTTTCCTAGATAATGAATGCACTGCTTCATAAACTTGCCAAGAGAAATGTAAAGTCAATCATACTGCAGAGGACATGATTTTTTCAAAAAGAGTAAAGTTCATCAATTAAAAAGGGCCAAAGAGACTGAATTAAAATAAATGGTATCCATTCTTATTTTCAGAAAACAAACAAAAAACATTGTTTAGTATTTAGCTAGTAAAAAAATATGTTCACATCCACTAGAAGTCTCATTAAATACTTCCAGAGTTCAATAAAATTTCTTATTATAGATAAAAATCGGACCCAGATTTTTTTTATTATTTTTATTTTTTTAAGGTAGAGATTCCTAATGTATGTAGTTCAAAAAGGAAAACAAACAAACAAACAAACAAACAAAAAAAACAGTTATTAAAAACTATTCATTTGTACTTTTAAAGCTTTCAAATGTATTAGGCTTTCAGAAGGAAAATAAAGAATGTAAATATTGCTGATCTGCTTCTTTTTTTGTTTTTCAGTCTACATGTATTCTTTGTTTTTAATTAAATGAAGCTGACAGCATTATAGTCTCTTCATTCACACCCATCAAATGCCAGATCAGAACTAAGAACAGTTTTAGGCTCTGAACCTGGAAACGTTTAAATTCATTTTGTCTTTATGACTACTACTTGTCCCGTTGCCTTCAGTGGATTGACTTTAATACAACTTCTCATTGTGCAAGGAGTTAAGCAGGTTTGTAAGTAATTACACGCACAAAAAAAAGTTAATACATTTATTGAGGTCAGTATGACATGACAGAGGAGGGATATCAATATTCTTTTGAAGGGACTCAGAGATATATTATTATTAAATAATTAAAAATTACTAAATGATTCATGCTTTGTTGTGCTTTATTCATTCAATGTTTAACAGGTAGGATTTTGTGTTACTTGATTAAAGATAACTACATTTCCTGTGAGAGCATAGCCAAAATTATTGTGTAGTATTATCAAATAAAAGATTTGATAAAATAGACCCTTTGCAACTACTCACTGAACATACTTAATTTGTACCAGTGGAATCTTTATTCAGTTTCCTCAGGTCACTTGGATAAATAGTCTTTCAACTATTTAACAGCAATACCTGTTCTATAACTACCCCCCATTTCAGTTTAGTAACTTTTGGTGTATGATTGATCACATACTATTCTTTTTTTTTTTTCATCAGATGTTTAAATCTTTTACAGTTGGAAGATGAAGTCTTCCCATTAGCTGTAATTGGTGCTGGATCTCACTGCTAGAAGAAACTTAATTGAGTATAATATAATTCATACACAAATGTGTTCACCGACAATTATGCCAGCTCCTGAGAATAGCACCCATCCCTGGCACTAAGTGTCTTTAAAAAGCTCCTAAAATACTGTATTGTCTCACATTATAATACCAGCCCATACCAGAAATCTCACAAGAAGGATCTCCAGCTTCAAAGCAACATGGAAATTGTTGAATTCAAGATTGTTATTGAATATTATGTCGCTTAATAATATTATGTCAATATTAATAATTGATAATTAAAAATTAATAATATTATGTCAATATTTATTTAGCCAAGAAAAAATAGCAAAAATTTCTACCTCAGAGAATAACAAATGAAAAAAAAAAAAAAGTGATTATTTATTATAACTATCTTAATTTAAGAGAATATACTTATATTTCTAGTAGTGTTGAGGTGTGTGATATATGCAGTCGACTACTTATACCTAATGGACATATTTTCAGATATGGCTAGAACAGCTATATATGTAGGTAACCGGACAAATGACAGACAAGGCCATATACAAAATGTGGTTGTATAGATTGGAATAGAGAAAAGTAAAGCATGCCCTACTTTTCAGATACTTATTTGGTAGAAAAATGCTACATCCTCATTGTATTGGCTGAAGTGACTTTTTAGAAAAAGCTCAAAGAAAGATTATTTTACAAAACAGGTAAAAATACTCTCGTTTACTTGTTTAATGATTTTTTTCATTTTTTTTCTTTCTTTCTTTATTTTTTTTTTCTAAGATGACTAGCACAAAAGCCTTGTTTTTAATGCTGCATGAGCATATGTGTAGCAAGCATGGAAAATGCAATGTAAATAATCGTGTAACAAGGATGTGTTCCCACAGTAAAATTGGACTCCCTGCTATATGTTTGTATTCTGGGCATATGTTTTTAAAAAAGCAGCAATTCCAGGGAATGGACGTTTGACAGGCAAAGCTGCTCTTAGAATTGGCTACCCCTTGGAGTACTGAAATGAGAGAGCTTTGGTTACTGAATGTCATTGCATTGCCAGTTCATCACCTATTATTATGTGAGCGACTTATCTAAGCAGGACTGCACTGTAAGACAGCCCCCATAGAGAAAAATAACATCCTGACATGATTGGGTACGGAATGCTTTACTGTGTACCCAATCTAAATAAACAAGTTGAAGAGAAATCAGAGATCTACTCTCCTTCATCCTACTAACCACATATAATGGCAGTGATGATGACCTTTTTCCTCTTCATTGCATTTCTAAAGAGCAGAGGTTTATGTTCAAGGCAGGATGAGAGCACAACGTACATCTTGTAGATCATTGGGCACACAGAAGAGGACCAGGCAGACCAGTAAGATGGGACACAAAAAACTGCTGTTTTTTCCTGTCTGCCAATGCTAGCCCATTCTGGAATCAGCAGAGCTGGCACAAGCACAACCCTGCTTCCAACAGTGGCATGGCATCTGTGCCCTTGCACAGTCCCAGTGCATTATGTCTGTCACAGGCACTATGGCTGCAGGAGGCCCTGCAAATTTGGCTCTCCTCCTCCTTCCTTCCTTCTCTGCCCAGTTTCCAGTTATGTGGACTATGACTTAATGCCATAATTCACCCTAGATAATTAATCCTCAAAACACCTCTCTCTTAAATGCATTGTTAACCCTATATTGCAGATGGTGAAAATAAAATAGATTAAGTGGTTTGCCCATAGCCGCAGAAGAAATCTGTACGGGTTGGGATCAGACCCAATCAGATACACAGGACTGGCTACAAACATGCAAAATACAGTTCACTCAAACAGTTATGTAATTATGGATAACATTTTAACTTCGTTGTGATATCCACTTTTTGCTGTTTCTTATTCAACCAAAATTTCCGTGGTTGAAAGGGGAAAACTGAAAACTTTGTGTAAGAACATGGTATTATTGAACCCTGTGAAAAGGGTCTTAGCGCTTCACCACTCAGGAGAGATAGTAGCTTCAAAGGTCAAAGGCTAATTCTGGACTGAGAACTAAGGCACAAATAGTTTTCATGACTTACCCAAGGGAGTCTGTGGCATTGCTGGAAACTGAACCCAGAATTTCTGAATCCCAGTCAAGTTCTATAACCACAAGATGACTCCAGGACTAGCTGTAACCTTCAACTGCCCCTGCCCAAGAATTCATCCAGGCGCCTCATAATCAACGAGAAGTAGTTTATTGCTCTTGATGAAGTACAGATAAATCTCTAAGTGGGTGAGTCAGTAGGAGCCATGTAGTTTTTCTCCAATGAGACATAACCTGGCATACAGTGTATAACATTGACTTCTCTTCCAGAGCAGTTTTCTTCCTTTTCCAGAGGTTTGTGAGTTTTTGAAGCTCCATCCAGTCTTGAAAGCATAAAGGGAAACAGGTTCCCATTGATTCAAGATAAAGATGAACCTTCTTTACAGAATGAGTTCTTTTTTATTTTTATTTTTATTCTTCTTATTATTATTATTATTTATTTTATTATTTTATTTTATTTTATTTTATTTTATTTTATTTTATTTTATTTTATTTTATTATTATTTTTTTTTCCTGACACATTTATTTTTCCAGAATTAAGAATACATAAAGATATTTTTAGGAAACTGCAGCATACGCCAAATACTTGCCTGAGTGCTTTATGACTTTATGGTGAGGCCTTGTTAAGGGGCAAAATGTTAGCAAAGAATGGTGAAGGATTCTGTTAGAGAAATATAATACATGGTTAAGCATTGTGTCACTAGAAAGCAAACCAACACATCCTTAATAAGAACAGTATTCCTGGGGGGAAGAAAAATACACACAAAGAAGCTTAATAATTTTCCAGCAATGGATTTTACAGAAATTGTTGGCCCCACAGAAGATTTATTAATCTATAATGTCTTTCCTGAAATAAACTAAGATGATTCAACCCCAATGGAGCCAGGTACATATCAGCAAACCCCTAACCTTAAATTCATAAGTAGTCCCACCAATTAAATATAATAATAAATTAAGTCTGAGTAACAAGAAAAATCAAGATCATGGAAACCAAATCAAAAAATCAGATACCAAAAAGCAAGTGGCTACAAGGAAACACTGTTCTTAATATATAGCTTTAAGGTTTGCTAAGAATTTTCATTAAGAGTCTTTTCCTTTCTTTCTGGGAAAAAAAAAAAAAAAAAAAAAAAAAAAAGGCAAAACGAAGTTGCCTTTGGGCTTGACAGAATTGAAACTAAATCAAATTCTTCCATGGACAAGGTGCAATAGGAATATATAAGTCTTTTTTTTTTTTTTTTTTTTTTTTTTTTTTAATCCTTGGATCTAATTTCTTGGGAAATAGAGGAATAGGAACCTTTACTACAAATTTATTTACAACATTTTATGGAGTCAAATTACTTTCCCCTCAATTTTTATATGTACTAGCTCTTCTGTGCATAAAGGATAGAATCTGCATAAGGCACCTCTTTGAATATATAAGGTATGGTCAAGCTTAACAGAAAGGTGTGGTAGGCAGCAATTCTATAAATTAAGTGGTGTGGAATTGTGTGAGACAATATCTAGGCTTTACTTAGTGCTGTAGTTGAAATCCAAGTTATACAATAAGATCTATTTGCCATAAATTTCTTTCCATGCTTAGTATGGTGGGGAAAGAGACATAAATAATTCTGCTTCCACTAATCTTAAAAATTAATATGGGAAGTTTCATGGAAAAGCTGTGGGAAGAAAGGAAGGAAGAAAGAGGAAAAAGAAAGAATCAAATGTAATTGTTCTGTTCTGCCATTCAGAAGCACTGCTTCAGTAAGATACTTAAGCACAGTTTAACTTTCACTGCATATGTGTTTCTAAAAAATTCAATAATCTCTACTGAATAAAAGAGCTTTTTTCCACAACTTCAATTTGTGATGCATTGTAAGAAAGAAACATTCAAATTCGGGTTTGTGTGGCACACCAGGCTGTCATTAATCTCACATTGCAAGGCCCACAGAATCTTTAATTAATAGACAATCTTATTACTAAAGTTAAGAATGAAAATTATAGCACTTTGTTTAACTTTCATGTTAACACCTGGCCACTGCTACAGGGAATACTTAACTTTTGACCAGTTCACATGATAGTCACAGATTCAAGAGAGAAAACAAATATTTGATCAGATGAGTATGAAATATTCTTAACAAAACATACTATCAATATTTTAATAACACTAAATTTTCTTGAATAATAAATAAACAGTGAATAATCAATAATCATTGCAGGACAGATTCAGTACATACTAGTTCTATAAGATAGTGTACTTGAGTGGCTAGAAGCAATTGAATTTTCACCAGTGCTTTCCATAAGAAACATTCATGCCATATATTCAAGGCTACTTAACAACAGTGCTCTGGTATTTCCTCTGTTTAGTGTCGGTTCTATGTACATCCATATGGGGCTCATCAAAATCTACTGTGGAGTGACTGATCCACATTTTGGCTGAATACAAGAGCAACTGAACTTCTCCTGTGATGCTGTAAAATGAAATGAGTAATGTTACAGTCAAAAGTAATTTACAGTCTGTAGATTTAAGCCTTGTTTATATACATAGTTGCTGCAGTTTAATTAAACTGGTGCCAACCTCCATTTGGACATCCTTCTGTTTTAGTTGGTTTAGTTTAAGCCTATTTTAAGTGACTTACAAATAATCCAAAATACGAGTGTCCACACAGAGCCTTCTGTACTATCTTAACAAAATGAATGTAAAGTCAGATTTTAATTGATACCAGTACAACTCAACAAATTGCCAAGTCTCAGATACAGAAGGGACTATATGAGATGCTCCAAAGGATGAAGGCCCACCTGATATCTATTAGTGGGAAGTGCAATGCAATAATTTAGGAGCAAGTGCTAAAAGGCGTACAGATGGAAGACATTAAGTGAAACTACAATAATTACAAAAAAATAATAATGGGAAGAGAAAAACCCAACTGAGGTTGAACCAGACTTTTGGCCTTATGTATGTCTCCTGTATGATGGTCAGTTTAAGCCAAATCCCAGGTACCTACAAGTAGACATGTAGGGGTGTCCCCTCCAGATTTACCTCACTGCTTTCCACATTGATAAAACAAAATTTGGAAGACAAGGAATCTGTGGTAGAAGCAGCAGGCACTGGGATGAGATTCTGCTAGGCTCCCTGCTTTGTTATTCCTTCTTGTAGCAGAAACAGCACCTGCTGGTAGGAGAAGACAAAGCCTTTACAGAGAAGAATCTCTTGTTTCTTGCTAACTTGCAGTTCCCCTGGGGCAGGATGGAAGACAGATATTTACAGCAGGCAATAAAGAGTATGCATAAAGTCCATCTGGGGCAGGCCAAATATATTTTATTGAATTAAATTACTCTGGATTTCCCTGAGAAATCTGTAGTTCTGGCCTTGCTTACTATATCGGCACAAATTCTTCATCCTGATGGCAATAAGATTGTTCCATGTACGGCACAAGAAGCTACTGAAGGGCTCCTACAGGCTATTACTTCATGTAAACTCATTCTCTTCACTCATGCCATCATTGCTAATTGTAGGAGCAGGATGCCAGCAGATGATATCAGAATTTTCCAGAAATATAAGGACTGGGACACTCCCTATTCTCACCTAATTCAAAAGTGGTGGTTTGCACTTGCTGCCAGACAGCATATATTCTAATTTCAATTGACTTGAGAGGAAGTTGTACAGGCAAAAAATGTAGGAGTAAAGGGCCAGTGAGACATGGACTTAGATGGATTCTAGTGGGGCCTTTCAAAGACTGATCAAATCAGGAGATGATCTTTTTGAACCATTAAGAAAGAGAATCCAACCAGCTGGGTTGTCCTGTTACTTTATGATAAAGGATAAATCCTCTATATTACATTTATCCTGTGGGCATATACATTTTATTCAAAGTGGTAGCAATTAAGAAGTTGAATAGTTGTAATATTGGTACTTAAGATCATCATTTATGCACTATAGGGTCCTCAGCATACCTCGCTTCACAAAGGCTGTACAAAATATGAAAGCATCAGAGATTTTACCAGGAAAGCATGTATACATATGCTTTTATACATGACATCCACATGTCATGTCATGTACATCCACATGATACGCATGACATGACACCCACATTGAAATAACTGATTAAATATCTTCATAAATTAAAAGATGTACTTACGAAAAATTCTTAGATTCTTTCCTATGAAACACCCTATGAGCTGGAGCCTGGAACTCAAAGTCAATATCACATATATATATTTCTAAAGACACCAAAAACATCCCACAGGTTACTGCTGTATGGTAACTGAAAGGATTCATTGGCTAATTAGCTTTGAAAGTTGTTGGTTGGACAAGCATTTCTGTAGTGAAGATACCTAAAGAAAGTGGTTAATTAGCGTTACAGACTGAGAATCATGTTGAGATCTGTATGAAATCAGACCCTGATACTGTCTTCCTTGCCCTAACTTAATTTATGTATTTGATGGCCTGAGCCACTAGGGAATAGATACTTAACACATATCCTGCTGGTGTCAGAAACAATGAAAAGAAAATATTAACCCAGGCTTTGCAAGTATTCAATTTTCTTTCCCAAGCAACAAAGAAAGAGGATAAAATCCTATCATTGTATTGACCTTAACAATAAATGTGTCAGCGTATTCATATATTGTTTTCATGTAATGAATAGCAGAGCATCCTGCTTTAAATAGATAAACAGGTAATGGTTAGGACCGTCTCCTATGGAAAGTTATATGTTAAACAAACACAGTCATAAAACATGTTGCAGGCTTTATTTTAATCAAGACTAATGTTAGAACATATGCACTCCTTTGTGAAGACTGCTATTTTCTGTCTGCAGGCAATTGCATTTTTACACTTGAAAGAAAAGGAGCAAAAAGGATATTGAACTGAGGAAAGTTTGTTGCCTATATTATTCTTTCAGGTGTGTTTGGTACATGAAATCCACTGTGCTGCAAATCTAAAAGTTATTGCATGTTAAGGTAGGACTGAATCAAAGCCATGTTAATATATACCAGTATACTGAAGTCTGGAAAATTCTTAGTTCTAGATACTTATGCCTGGATTCAAGTCCATTTCTAAAAACTGCTTATGTAATCTAAAAAAAAAAAGACACAGTTGTGACTGTCCAGACCTGAGAGAGGTCATAGTATTCCATTGGTACAGATGGTCTATTTTATGTATGGCTTAAATTCTGCTGTATGTGTATCCAATTTTCAAGGCGGTGGTGCACATCTTCTTGGCCATGTGGATTCCTGCTTAGATCCAAACCAGGATTCCTTAGGATTAAACTATTGTTACTCTTGGCCACAATGGCAGTGAAATTGCTGATTCCCTCCAAATCTGGCACTAGAGAAGTGTAAGCCTAGAGGCAATACATAAAGAATGCAAGGTGAGATTTTTGGATTTTTTATTTTTATTTTTTCCACAGGAATATTGAATGGTGGGCGGAAATGATTTTACCTCAGAGGATTTGCATTCATGGTTCTGGGCTTGTCCTAAAACAACCAGCAACATCCAGGAAAAAATAGGTGGGCATGCTGTCAGTCAAGCTGACTCACCCTGGGCTGTTGTTTTCCATGCTTCCCTCTCTCAGTCTGTTTTACTGTCTCTTACATTTTCAATGCAAGATCTGGGGGCAGAGGTGGGGTTAGAGCATCTGCCTGCTCCATATTTGCACATTGCTTGTGACCAGGACAGTGGGGTAAAGCTTTTTGTCTCCCAGGTGCTGCTGAAGTGTTATTTCTGTTGACACCAAGTCTGTCAGCTGCGATGTTATTTGCAGGTGATTAAAATATAGAAAGATCCAAAACGGTGTGGAGCTGAGTCATTTTCACTCCTCTTGATTTGAATGAGAATACTACAACTAACCAATGAAACTATCAGCCTGCAGGCTTCAAATGCACAAAAGGGAAAGTTTGTTTTCACACAGCACAATAATTAAATTGTGAAACTCATTGTCACATCAAGTAAAGCTGGCTAAAAGTAAAAAGGCAGTTAAGAACAGATTAGAGAAATTTATGGATGATAGGACTGTTGGTGTCTATTAAGCTCGATGGGGCAGATGCAAAACCAGGCTCATGAAATTCCTTAGATTATGTCTGTGAGAAGCTGAGCAGGAATACCTGGGGCAGGATCCCTTTGTTTAAACCCTGTTCTTATTTTTTTTCCCCATGTAACCTCTACTCACTGGTGCTGTAGACACAATAGCAGTCTTAATGGAATATTCAAACTGTGGCCTGAATCAATATGGACACAGCACTCCAGACATGGCCTCGCACTTGCTGAGTAGAAGGGAAGAATGCCCTCCCTCAACCTGCTGGCAATGCTCTGCCTAATGCAGCCCAAAATACCATTAGCCTTCTTTGCAGCAAGGTCACATTGCTGGCTTATGTATCAAATGATGTAGATAGCACATAAGAAAGCACATATCATCTTACACTTTCTGGTAGGCTCGCTCTTTCCATTCATGGAACCTCACCAGAAGTGGTGTTCTAGTGATCATGTAAATATGTATATGTAGTGTTGTGCAGTGCTAAGTCGTCATCTCAGCTACAGGATGTGTATGGAATGGTCAGGTGCAAAAATGCCTCCAATAGTGCCCAAGGGCATCATTTTAGGGATGAAACGAACTGCTCCATCTTTACATACATTTAATTCTTGGCTTCTCTGAGAAGAGTGCCAGCAAGGCTGACGATTAATGCCAATTGTGGAGGACTTTTGAAGTTGGCCAGTAATTTAATTGCTGTCTAATAGGTGCAACTTGGAAGTCTGGGAACTTTGCGGTCTCATAACTCTCCCTTTCGTCCCCATTCTAGCCCTGCCATTTCACTGGGTTGTTTCATCAGGGGAAGTAATTATAAAAGCTGATAGCAGTTTTCTCTAAATTGCTGGCAGGGAGCCAGCATTATGCTACAGAGGTGCGGTACACTGCATCAAGTGGTTGCACTGAGTGACGCTCTGTAATGATGTGATGTGGCTATGTGATTAAATACTGGCTTCCTGCCGAATCATTCTCCCTGGGAAACAATTGTCACTGCACTTAGCATCTCTCCCCATTTTAAAGCAATGTGCCCTGCTTTCACCAGAAGAGAAAGGCTTTATTGCTAAGGGTGATAACTGATGTCTTTAACTGACGCCTTCTTGAGCTAAACTTTTCCTGAGGCCATGAGGGCATGAAGGTTTGGTCTCAGAAAGGTTCATTTTCAGTGTCTTATCATTAAAAAATAGTGAAGGAAAGCCACATCAGGTAAAACACAATTTTTACTCTTTCCCAACTAGTCCTTCCATTCATTTTCCTCTCCCACCCTCCATATTCCTTCCATACTCCTTCATCTAGAGCCTACTATGCACATTTTTTGAGGAAGGGATAAAGCCCCTGTTTAATATCTGCCTCTATGTATACAACATCTTGAAGGAACTATCCAAACTGGCTTCAAACAACTGCACAAAGTATGGAGAAAACCTACCCCTTGATGTAGGATAAAATTCCTTCTGGGCAAAGATGAGAGAATGCCAAAATAAAACTAGTAGTCATCTGCTTATCTCAAACTCCCTTGGAAAGGCTGCCAGAATGAGAGATCTTCTTTATGTTCATAAGTCCATATACACACATAAGATAAATAAAAAGCTCTGGCAATTACCTAATTAATCCCCATTGACTTATTAACCTTGAGGGTCAGAACAGCTACTCTAGAGCCTTAGAACTCGATGGAAACACATCTGATCTGAGTCAAAGCACCCAGTGTCCTTGACAGAGACCTCAGAGAGAGGTCTGAATCAGAGACAGAAAAGAGTGAGGTCATCTCTCTTATACAGCTAGCACCATCTAGTGACAGCTACTAAAAGGACCTCCAGCAGGCTGTAACATTAGGAACCACAGTATCTGTAAGTGCTCATTTATGGCAGTAAGAGAAATGCAAAAATTTACGAAAACGAGAAAACTTTTTTTTTCTTTTTTTTTCTTTTTTTTTTTCCTCCCTTTAATGTTTTACCTGTATCTAAATAAGTTCCATATGCACAGTTCACAGTTTTAGGCACACCTTCAGCAGTCCTAACGTTCATATGTGATCAATGAAGCCTCACCACAGCTGCCACATGCTTCCAATATTGGCAGGCAGGTCAAAGTTAGAATGCACACCACTCACATATTGAACACTGTAATCAGTCCTGGAGGCACTGATAGGTATGTTTAAGTGTACAACACGAAGAGAAGATCTGAAACAGAACAAAATGAAAACCTTTAAGGCACAGATGCTATGGACAGGTCCATAAACATGCACAAAACAGTACTCCATCAGTGGGACACAACTGTGTCCTTTTAGGATACTGTATTGATGTCAGTTAAGTAGATTTATATGAATGCACATAATTTCTGAACCTCAGTGATGAGTATCTCTGTTCTCAAGGGGAAATTGTGAAGTGTGACGGCATGTAACAATCTACCCAGGGTCATATTACTAACTCTTGCCTTTGAAGATTATAGGTGAGTAGATATTAAGTTAATGTTTTTGTTGGCAAGTTCTTTGTTTTCTCCTTGCAATATTCTCCTGAATACTCTTTACTAAACCTGCCAGGATATTGATAAAGAGGAAGTTGTTCAAGCCCTGAAACTGGCAGTACTTTCCTAAGACTTCCTTCACAAACAAGCACAACTTCTCTCAGTTAAACAGATACAACTTCTCTGAAATTGCTTGAAAAAGTGTCTTATAATATCTTAGAATTCTTTTCTTTCTGACATACTGCTTCAGGAGTTAAAAAACAAAGCATCCCTACTCATTGAGAAAACCTGTAACATCATGAAGTTTCCTTCCCAGTTAGGGCTAAATAAAAAACATATATTTTATTACTACAGGCTTTGTATTTACAATATCTGAAAGAAACTTTAATAAGCAGCAAATTATGAATTGCATAAATGAAAAAAATGAATAAAAACAAATGAAAAAATGAATTGCATGAATTCATTTTCACTTGTTCTTACTCCACCACCTTTCAGAAAAATATCATTGTCTACGACAAAATAAATCCAGTCAGACCAAAGAGATTGCCCACATCTTTAAAATGGCTCAGAGCCTTAGCTAAGGTTAGCTGGCATAACGTACCCCAAATGAGAATCTAACTTCAGGTTCTTTTATTTGGGAATAAAACATTCACTGTGAAGAGATCATCACCTTCTATCTGATATATAATTTTTCATGCAGGTGCTAAATAAATGATTATGTGATTTATCTCAAACTTACCTTTTGAGATTGTTCTGTAGTTTTTATATTGAAAAAATGTGATGAATATGTATCATCTGAATGGGAGTCTGCCCTAACACGGCTTAGGGCAGATATGCTTTGAATACCCTCAGAAACTTTAAAATCATCTTACATCCCACAATCTGCTCATAGATTATAGCATGCAAGAGATCTTGTCCAAATCTCCCTAGCACACCTCATTTGAGACAGGTGATCACTCATTTCTAATGTAAACCTTCACAAACTTCATCTAAATTTTGCACGCTTTATCTTGTATGTGGAATGAGAAGTCCATCCAGAACAGGAACCTCAAAACAGAGACTGTCAAAATAACTATTTACACAATAATAACACAATCTGGATTGCTCTATTTTTTTTCTGTCTTAAAAAGCCATTTAGAGAGACACAGGAGACCTTCATTTTGTCAGCTCTGTCTTTGAAACCCCAAATTAGGGGTCTTGCCAAATCAAGAGCTGTGATGCTGCTTGATATCAGACCTTTACAAGTACACACAGGGATGACTCTGAAGGCAAAAAATGGGGATGTGAGTCTCTGTCTCTCCATCTCTAATAGGCTCTCATGCCGTTGTTGTTCCCTGTCATGCACCTGCATCACTCCATGCATTGTGCATGAGCAGGAATGTTGTTGTCTTTTAGGCAGAAAAATTACCCCCAGCTCCAAGCATTTAACCAAGTGCATAGAGGGGTAGGGGGAAGAAAGAGAGAGTGTGTGAGAAAGAGAGAATGATATCCTACTTGACAGTGGACCAGAATAAATTCATTTGCTATTGATTTCTTTATCCAGAAGCTTGATCTTCCCTATTCATTTCTCATATGCAAATGGGAACCAGTATGCCTCTTCTGCTTTAATAAAAATAAATAAATAAATAAATAAATAAATAAATAAAAGTATTAATCAAAATCAGATAAATGAGGCAAAAAGCTCAACCCTGCCCTTGTGCCTAACTAATTATTTTGAACAGCTCTGGTCTTTTCACCTCTGTGCTGAGTTGGTAATGTATCCCCCTTTGGTCGATTCAAGATCTCTAGCAACACCTATGGGAGAGTCTTTAATTAATCCTCTGTTACTGTTGTAATTGCATTATCCTGAGGGAAAGGCTGACTAGCCAGGAATATTATTTTAAACATATACTGTAAACAACGTATGTCCTCAGGAGAGTTCAGTTAATACAACCACTTTGACCCTTTCACTGCTGGGTGCTTAACAGTTTATTCTCATAACCACTAAAAAGTTGTTTTTTTTTTTTTCCTTTTCATGTGGGGGTTATTTAGACTTCCTGCTTAAAGACTATATAGTGCAATTACATATCTACCCACCAAATAAATAATTGCTTACAGGCTGCTTACAGTATTTCTATCTAGATGAAGAAGGCTCTAACATTTTGCTCTGTTCCAGTCTACGGTCTCATTATGAAACACAGCCCTTTGTAAAAACAGATTTCTCTAACAGTGTCATAACCTTTGCCTCTGCTATACCTTCCATATATGCTGCAAAGCAGTACGATACAGCCCAGCAGGATCTTCTTGTTCTCTTCATTTCTCTTACACATTTGATGTAAAGGCAGGATTACACATCCTTTGGAGCGAGAGAGTGGGAGCCTGGAGTGCCACTCCCGGTCTCGCAGTTCTTCCATGAATTTTGTTGATTGTAAAAAGTTAGCAAAATTTCATGTCTGGCTCTAAATATTTTGTTTTCTAAAAATACAAGGACTTTTTTATATTTTAAACTTTGATTAACATTTTAAAGGAATTCCTCTTTAGTGTGCTTCTCCATGTTTCTTTCACAAACTTTCTGTTGTCAAAAAAGAGACATGCAATTTCTAATGCTTGCATTTACTCATGGCAGAAAGGGGCAGACTGTTGCCCAGCATGCTGGGAGGCTGTGTTCAATCTGTGAAGTATCAGAGAATGTCCTGTGGAAATTATTATGTAAGTCCAACATATTTTTAGCAAGGACATAAAAATATAAATAAATAAAAAGAAAAAGAGGAAAGTAAAATGGGACTTCGGAGCTGTTTCTGTTAGAATGCCTTGACCATTGTGTAAACTTTTTTACTTTATGGAAGGTCAGTCTCTGGCACAAACTTTAAAGCCCTCACTTGTTTCAGACACTATCCAATGATGTCTCAAAAACATGGGTGGATTTACCTTGTTTTCTGATTTCAAGGAATGATATGACAGACACAGCTGGTCACTGCTTGGTGAACATTTCCCCTCCTAAACAGATAATTTTTCTTATTTGTGAGTGAGCTTTTTAAACAACAGCTATCTAGTACAGTTGTTGGGCCAGCTCTGTAAATATTTTTCTGCACTCTGAAATCTCAGCCTGTCCCAGGACCTGAAGAGCTTCTTAACATGCCTATTCAGATACATGTTCAAGCAAACATCTCGTCTTTGTTTGTTTGTTGTTTGTTTGTTTTTTTTTTTTTTTTTTTTTTTTTTTTTTCCTGAAGTTTTTCAATAAACTTACTTAAAACTTTAGAATGAATATTGTTTGCAGGACAAACAGAATGATATACATTTTCTCACTGGGCCAGTTTGGGAAATTAAACATTGATTGGATTGCACCCTGAAAAGCATGAGGAAAACAGACAACTAGAGACAAATAAACCACAAGTGGCATAAACTCATTACCTAGAATGGGTGGATTAAAGGCTCTTAGGCTCAATAGGCCTAAGCTGAGCCCTTCCTCATGATTCTCCCTGAACAAGTATTATCAGACCAAGAAAAACAATGACAAAAAGTAAACAACTTTAATGTTTTGTATAAAGCCATGTTATATCATGAGAAAGAAAAAATAAGAAAAAAAGGTTTTGTAGTGAAATCATATTTTCCACAGTGTGAGAAGAAGATCATGGCCACAGTTAAATCATACAGGATTAGACGATAATGTATGAAAAACCTTTTTACAAACAGAAATATTTTCTCTGGATTTAGTAGAAGGTTCAACTATAATTAATTTATTGAAGGAAAAAGGAAAAAAGCAAGCAGTACTTTTCTTAAACTAACAGTCCTGAGAATATAGTATGTGTATCTCTCTTCTGGAAATTTTATTAAGCATTAGGAGGGGGGAGGGAGAGGAGGAGAGAGAGTCCAAATTGAATCTCTCTGTTCTTGCCAGTTTTTGCTGCTGTGGTGAATTATCACAAACTTCATAAATGTAAGTAAAATGGGACCCTTGAAGTCTCAGTCACTTTATTTCAACAGAATGTAACCATATTCCAATTTGCACTTGAATTAATGGGAGACTACATAGCTTTGAAAGTCTTAAAGTGCATGTCACACCTATTATAACACATTTTATTAATCAGTGACTTACATTAAGAAAGACCATCCTGCCCAGCTTTCTGCAACTCTTTCAGCAGAATAATAAAAAAATAAATAAATAAAAAAGAAAAAGAAAAAGAAAACACCTTATTTGTTCTTTGCACACAGTAGCGCAATATCACAAACTGGTTCTGTTAAACAGACACATTAGGAATGTGCTATGTTGAACATTCAGCTTCACATAAATCAACTTCACTAGCAGTTAATGTTAGATATATTAATTTTTTTTAAGAACATTAAATATTAGTTCTTTGATATCAATGGCTTCTTTTCTACCTCTTTTTTTTTTTTTTTTTTAAATCTATGTATCATCCTACGTGTCCAAGATCCCTCAGAGCAAACATCTCTCCTATCTCCCTTTGACGTTGTCAAATATTAGGATTGGCTTTTGACAATGTTGATATAGTGTTGTTAGTCAATATCCATAGGTGTAACACAAAATGTTCAAGAAAACCCTGATACATAATGGGAATACTGGTGTGATACACAGCATGGAAAAAAAGAGATTTTCACATAGAGCTCAGAGCAATGCAGGCATCATCACTTTGGGTGCCCTGATGCTAATATATTTTCATGAATTAGAGAAACATAAGCAAGAATTTCCTCCTTTTATTTCCATTTGATTGCCTGGGAGAGTGGAACCATTATGCCTGTAATAGCAAAAGTATTAATAACTTCTATAAACATATATTATCCGTATTCATTATGACGAATATAGATTAGAGGAGCTATATATAGAAGTCACTGTTTTGCCAGAGTGCAGTGGGAATATTGGATCTACATAAGGAAAAGAGCAATATAAAGGGATTTGAATTGGCAACCAGGCCAACTCTGGGAATATTTATACACATGAGCTTTGTCTGATAATATTTATGTACATGAGGCAAAGCAGCCCACAACTCTTCACAAACTTTTGAGAGCCATTTAACATCACTTCCAAATGAAAAATTAATATCTGTCCCATTACCTGGACTCCTTTCATGCGTTTCTGATTTTCTAAGATAAACCAGCATCATTTGCAAAATGAGACAATATTTTTTTGATTACATGCTTACATACAACCTTTAGGTTAAATTCTACCATCTCGAGTACATGAGTGGCATGGACTCATATGGTGAGAACCTATAGGAATTAGAGCTGGAAAAGGCTCAGCAGCACAGAATGTCCCAGTGCTATAAATTGGAGTGTTTTGTCCAATTCAACTTTAACTTGAAGCAAGCAATCAGACTTCTGACTCCTCTATTGGGAGCCTTTTCAAAATGTTATTGAGCAGACTTTTCTACTGAAAAGGTTTCCTGATACTAACTCTAAATGTTCATATTCTCAGCTTCATCTCTCCTCTTCCCACCCCTGACTAGTATCAACAAACAAAATAACACACAAAGAACCTGACCTTCCAAAACTGTAATATATAGCGCTTTCCACAATACAGTGTGGCAAACAAACAGACAGGCTATAAAGACAGCAATAGATGTTTTTAATTTTGTTTATTATTCATTTGTTCTTTCTATGAGGCCTCACATAATGTCTGTGGCTGACCTTGAATTAAATTACATCCACACTCTGCTTACATTTCCCTGATGCACCAAACAAACAGCAGAATGCAGAGCATGGCATTTCGGCATCTTCATTACCTCTTTGTACAACATAAACTGAACCATTTCTTCTTGCTTCTTCTGGAACATTGACATGCTGTTGAAATTTCTTACATCAGACAAATAGACTTTATTATACAAGCGAGTGCTTCATAAGTGCAAACCTTTGGGGATGACAAAAACCCACTGAATTCTCCACTTTCCACCAAAGCTGCCAGCAATTTCCTGGTTTTGGCAGACTTACTAACAAAATTTTGTTAGTGGAGGCAGAAACTCTAAGCCTAGGTCCAGTTGCTGCCAGTCTGCCACACACAGAAAACAGATCTCAACTTTCACATTTGATCATTGTTTGAAGGTGCATTTAAAAGCTTACATACGGGGGAGTTTTTTTCTATAGTCAGAACATTTAATCCTACTGATATCCAACCCATTCTGAAAGAGACATAGGTTTATGGCAAGTCACTTCAAATTAAATTGATGTGTTATTTCATTTCTTAGGTGTAAAATGAGGGTTTGATCCTAAAAGATGTCAATCATCCTCAAAACCGAGGACTCTGAACACATTGATGAAAATACTTAACACCTTCCAGGTTAGAGCCCTTAATGCTATTAAAAATGTTTTCACTTACCACACATACAGAAATCTGTATGCTTTCACCAATCTTGGACTTTCCAGGAAAATATTCAGCAGAGATTTACAGTTATTTAAGTAAATAAATTACCCTGTTCAACTGAAACTGCACAACTGATGTCAGTGAGTGAGGTTGGAGATGGAGATCATGGCAAAATCAAAGACAGAAAAGATCACCAAATGCTGCTTGCCATCCAGGGCCTTCACCCTTAGCATGCAGAGTGTCTTTTGAGTGGTTAGATACTTATGTACTTATAGATATCAATGTATTATTTTACCAAGTAAGGCATATCAGAAAACATTAAGGGAACATTAATTTCCAAGAAGGAATATAAGAATTGTTGATAGAAAAGCTCTTCTATGTGTTATCTAGAAAATCATTCAATAGGTGTGGGGTTCTGGTGGTGGTGTTTTTTTGGCTTTTTTTTTTTTTTTCTTTTTTTCCCCACCTGTGAGACACTACTGAATAGTCCCTGACCTTATGAAAAAGATATCTATTGGTTTGCAAGAAAGTGACATGTGTCACCAGGAGGACGGTCTATAAGTACAAGCCAGAGAACATAGCTGCTACTTCTAACCCTACATTTTCATAGGCAGCTCATTGTTTTTCTCTCTGAACTAGGTATGATGAATTTTGTTCATTAAACCAAGTTTAATTTTGTTTGCCAGCCTTTTTGGGGGCACAACACAAGCCATGTATCTGCATTCATATTTGACACACTGCTAGTGATTGCACTTTGTGTATACACAAGCTGCAGTGTAAAGCAGTTGTGCCTCTACCTGGGTTTAATCCCATTGTAATATCATAGGCTATGCAGTGCTTAAAAGATTGATAGTTGGAGACACAAGAAGACAGAAAGCTCCAGAATTAAATATAAATCCTGAGGCTTCTCTGGCAACTGGAAACTTGAGGGGAGCAGGCTAAAGAGACATACAGTGTCTGGAAAAGGAGAATGGCCTGGAATAAAAATGCAAGATAAATATTTATAATATCATGGAAAACCTAATGCAAGGGATTTGAGTCAGTGTCTTAACATATCTGCCAAGGTTAATTTTTCCTTCCTGAATTCAAATATCTATTGTTGCCTAGTTATGCAGAGGGTTATATAGCTATCTAAAGGTGTATGCAACAAATAGTAGGAGATTGAGTATAGAAAGACAAGTGTTTTAACTGAGCATCCCCAACACTGTTTACTTTTACTTTTTTATTTTATTTTATTTTATATTTTATTTTATTTTATTTTATTTTATTTTATTTTATTTTATTTTATTTTATTTTATTTTATTTTATTTTATTATTTTATTTTATTTTATTTTATTTTTAAGATGAAAAAAAAAAAAACAAAGTTCGATTTGTTTAACTCTTAATGAATAGGGTCCTTAAGAACTCTTGCCAACTATTTGCAGGACAGATCACAAAAGTTTAATTCATATGGGCTCAGGATTTGAAGAATATTTTTTTACAGTCTTTCTAATACAATGGAATTTGTGCTAGATTCTATGTATCCAACACTATCAAATAAAACCAGCCTTACTTCTTTTTACCTACCCACAACACACACACACACACACACAAATAAAAATGGAAAATAAAGACCAGGAAACACATAAAATCTCAGGGTTTAAACTCTGAAAAATATTTCTATCTAAATGCAGATTTCTAGAAAAATATCCTAAAAAATTTACACCTATCATGCAAACTGGTGCTACATAGAGAATTTTCAGCCAGGGTTCTTGTGTGAGACTTGCATTATGTTTTGATTTGAGAACTCAGGAGAACTGAGAAATGCCCTGTTCTCCAGTTATCTGGGGTTCAGGTTCACTGCAGCCAGCATTACGCTTTCCATAGTAGCCATGTCATGTATGTCAGCTTAGATATAAATTAGTCCCATTCTTAACATGGTGATAGATTAGTTCCCATAGTTACTACCGCAGTTGGAAGTGGAGCCATCACTCATAGAATAACTTTGTAAAGAAATAGCCAGCAAAAATATTTATTGTCATAGCTACTTTGGCTTCGGAGGACTTAGGCCAGACTCTGAGTTTGTCCCAGTTCATTTTAGCATTTAGTATTAATAGTGTGGGACTCAATTTCAACATATAAAACTGAAGGAGCAATACCAGAATCCATGTCTGCTTTCAAAACTGCTGGACTTCACTGTGTACTCATTTGCATACCCGCAATACCTTCCCTGCTGCTAACTTTTATGGAGTACTGCAACTAACCATTACTCCCTTGCTGTCTTTTGCAAGCATGACTTAAGTGCCCTAACATTCCTTGCCTTTTTGTTCCTCACATTTCAATCAAGGTAATATTTAGCAGTCTGGCTACTATCTTGGGCACAGTAGCCTCCTGGATTCTACTTGCTTGATTTATTTGTAGGGTATACATATTCTTTAAAATAACATAAGAGTCTGCAACAAATTGTGGGCATGTCGACCTGGTGGCCCATGCCAGTGGGCTGCTGAAGTTGTTCATATATAAAAAAGGGCCCTCATCTACAAGGCAGAAGAGCAATATCTATTCTTGAGACCCCAGTCTCCCTCCTCAAAGAGCTGTAAGAGAAAAAGGGGAGGCATTCAATATGCTAGAATGCTTAAGGTGAAGGACTGGAAGTGAAAAAATCCTAGAGCATAGGAGTCTTTACTGGAGAATGAATCCAGAGCTAGTCGTGCCCTTTTTCAGGTCTTGTTTATCTGAAAAGCAGTTTAATTGAACTGACAGTGAAAATGGCTGGATATAGTTTCACAGAGCTATTTTTAAAACTACCTCATCTCTTCTTGAAATTCAATATAAAGAATAATACCGTAAGCAGTTTGCAACTAAGTTTATCTCACTCTGTTCAAAAATATCTGATGTGTACATATCTGTATACAGGCCAGGCAAGAGCAACATCCAGCAGAAATACTGGTGGTCTGGGATCGAGTATACTGTCAAGTTGGGGAAATCATCTCCAAATAGTAGATAAAAGATTATGAGTTTGAATAGAGTTTGGATAAAGTGGATAATGTGCTGCAAAATTCCCTGTGAAGTTGATAAAGGTTGTATCCCTAGCAATATCTGTAATCCCTAGACCTTCCTCTGATCATGCTATCAGCTCCTGTTGAAGTGCCCCCAAAAGCCTGAACATCTTCACTAATTTTTAATGTGAGAAACACAGAAGAACTGGGCTGGCTAATGCTGACTGAAACACAGTAAATGTTCAAACAAAAGAAAAAAAAAAAAAAAGATGCTATATCAAAGCAGCTTTAGTTTAAATGGTTGAAACTTTCAAGTTCCAGTTCAGCAAAGTACTTAAGCATGACTTGGCTGGGTCATATGTGGTTTTGTTCAGTGTAGATTTACAGTAGAGTGTAGTGTTCTTCAAAGACCTCCAGTAACAACAACAGTTTTATTCATTTTCTTTTTTTCTCCTCTGCTTCTTTAATTAAGGGTTCTGTGACTCTGCAACCAGTACAGCTTGTGGTATTGCAGTGATATAATAAGAAATCCATGCCCAATTGGACACGATAACTTGACAATTTTGCTTTTCAGTGTGAAAGTGTTCACACAGCTCTACCATCTAACACCACTGACACTCACTTATTCTATCTCACACTGCAGCTGTTTGCATGCTGTTTCTTCCCAGCTTCACTGCTGTTCTCTACTTTCTGACTAGCTTTCTGGTTTTGGACCCAACTGCCACTCGAATGCTTTTCACTTCCCTCTACCAGCAACAAAGACGGCACAACCTAGAAACTTGCTTCCGGTTTCAGATTTGGTATATAAATTTGAAAAATGACTGACTCTATCAATTACTAAATGAAAACGATAGTGAGCTTCATTCCTGGCACCTTATGTAACTGCTTCTAATGTCAAAGGAAGCAGCATACTATAGATGAGGACCCCATTTGTCCCTCACTGATTAATAAATATATTAATAAATATATCTGATCTAGTACCTTCTTTCTGGCCTTATTGATATATGAATATGTCAGGTGACAGAGACAGAATAGTCACTCCTGAAAACTGAATAGTCTCTCTTCACAGCACTACAGTGGTTTTTTGTTTGTTTGTTTGTTTGTTTTTATGCTAGATTCATGAAACTGATGTATAATTATATGGGAGAGTGTGGTCCTCACTATGATACTTGCAGTACACTGCACAGTTTATACACATTCCACTTCTGGAAATTAAGAATTATGAAAGTACATTTTATTTTCCTTTCATATCTTCCACAGTGTGTATAAAGTTATTTTTAAACTGACATCCAGAAACTGTGCTCTTTTAATATTTCCCCCCTCCACTCCATTTCTGCACAATGTACGCACATGCACACACGTACACACATGCTGCAGCCCTTGGAATCCACAGTGAGATTTGACTTCACTTACAGAGGATACTCTGCCATGACTGTCACCAAAGTTATATAATTGGAAGGAAACAATAAAATGACAGATTGCTTGTTCTAAATAATTGGATAGACAGGGTAGCAAACAGTGGGTTATGAAAAATATTCCTCAAAGGATGTCAAACTTCAATAACTCACATAACAAAAAGACACTGATATCTGTCCTCCTGTCACAATGGAATAATTTTAAGATCGAGTTATAATTTTCTACATCAATTTTTAAATCTTTTTTTTTTTTTTAAGAAATAGGGAGAGAAAAGTCTAAGGATCCTTGCTGAACTTCTACTAAAAATGACACGAAAATGTTTGGGCTGTGTGTTTTGGGGTAGAATGTTTCTAACCTTTAAACAATGTGAAAATATTAAGCTCAATATTATTAATTAGTTTTCAGTCAACAGAACACACAGACCCTGACTGAAATCACAGCTCTGGTGTGAGAGGTGCGATGCACATATTTTTGCCAAAGATAGTCCTTTTCTACAAGAGATTTTATCTTATAAACTGTTATTGAGGTCAAAGAAAAATAACTGCTTTATTCCACTCGAGTGTGTTAGTAAAAGAGCTTGGAATAAAACCCGATTTTCAAGTTGGCCTATCATCTAAACCACACTTACTAGCTGTCACTGTTTATTTTTGTACATTCTAAAAACTAGGACTTGTACAGTACCCACTAAGATAAAAGCTAGCATAACTGAGAGGAGTAAGATATTTCCATCACCTAGTTTTGCTACTCACATTTTAGCAATGGGCCCTGCAAACTCTGCCTTCAGAGACATCCTTCCTAGCACTGGAGAAATATCAGGGAGCAATTTTCATAGTCAGATGCTGGTCTTAATGGTTACTTGTGACAGCACAACCTACTGGCCAATTATTGGCAGTCCTTCCTGGTCCTGGAGACATCCATCTCCATCAGCTGGAAGATTTTTGCTTTTGTGATTGCTCTATCATAGATTCACCATTGTCCCCACTCACATATTACATCTTAATCAAGAGCCACTTCACTGAAATCCATACTCGGTGTTAGAAAATGTGAAATCTGAATTAAGATTTTATCTGTGATTTATCTGTCATTTTACCTGGTTCACAAACCCACTGGAACAGATGTAAAGAATCCCATTGACATCAGTATTCTTTGGAGCAGCTCCTACTCCAATCTCCGTGTAGTATCAAGCTTTTCACCAAAGCAAGCTTATTCACCAGAAAAAGCAATATGCTCATTGGTAGATCCTAGTGTTTTTCCCTTCAAGCTGAAAATAGCACAAGCATCAGGCTTTTAAGACTATGCTGCTACTTTTTACATCTTCATTAATATTTTCTGTAACTTTACAGAGTCTTATGCTACATTCATTTCTGTGGTAAACGAGAGCTGGAAGTGCATTCCCTATGTCATGCCTCTCTTCCACTGGCCTGGTTTCAGTTAGGACACTTTCCTTGAGTGAAACTTGAAATTTTGAAATTTTAAACTTGAAATTTTGATACGATCAAAGGTTATACATAGTGTTTCTTGTAAGCAGCTGTTTCATATTTGTTTGTTTGTTTGTTCTGTGCTGCATGACTTTCTCTAAAGATGTGTTTATTTGCATCTTCTTAATTGAGTAGAATATACTTGAAAACAATTTAAACAGCAGAAAAATGATAAAGCACTGGCTTTCAGGCTTTCAGTGTGAGGCCACAGGCTATAGGTGAGTCTGCAGTTTGCAGGTTGTCTAGTCTAGAGAACAGTGTTGGTGTCTCTACCTGGGAGAAGAGTCCTCAGGGGAAAGAAAAAAAAATAATTCACAAATCATTGAAAATATATTCTTATTGTATCAATTCTCACACAAAAGGTACTACCTTGTGCTACTGCACTACCTTTCTACCAGGAAATTTTTTTGTCTTTCCATGACTTGGAGTCTTTGAGTCAGGTCTATATGTCAGTTTAAGAGATATGTTGCAGGTTATACACAAGTTATAGACATTATGCAGACATTCTGTGCCGTGGTTTTAAGGACAGCCTGTGCCATTGCAGCTTGTGGACAACCTAACAGATAATACCTTACATATAACCAAAGCAGCAGCAGTTTCCTGTAGACACAAATATTGTTAGAAAGATCTGTGGGCAATATTTTACCTGAGAACTGTCTTTTGGATACAACAGAACAAGATTATCATAATTCTCATGGATGTAAAAGTGATAAATGTAAAAGTATGTCTGTTATTTGTTGTTTCAAGATCCTAGTAAAGGATTTCATTAAGGGAAATTAATAGCTTAATTGCATCCTGTTTTTTTATTATTATCACTGCAAGCAAACCTCCAGAACAGGACTGGTGTGGTCTGGTCTGGGAAAAGAAGGGCAGGGCAGGGCAGGGCAGGGCAGGGCAGGGCAGGGCAGGGCAGGGCAGGGCAGGGCGAAAGAAAGAAAGAAAGAAAGAAAGAAAGAAAGAAAGAAAGAAAGAAAGAAAGAAAGAAAGAAAGAAAGAAAGAAAGAAAGAAAGAAAGAAAGAAAGAAAGAAAGAAAGAAAGAAAGAAAGAAAGAAAGAAAGAAATATCTCTAGGAAGAAGAAAAGTCTTCAACAGAGTGTACGTGTTTAAAATGCTGCTTTGTGGTAGCATGAATGATATAAGGTGGTGGTCCATATGAATTGCTCATCCCTCCACAAATAAAGTGCAATTGCTGCCAAGATATCATGGTAGTTTGTGTTAACTGCCAACCATAGTTGTCTTCAATAGGTTACAAAAAACATTCATGTTTAAGATATATTAATGGCACTGCGTTATCTCATAATAAAGTACTTGCAAATATGTGTCACTGCTGAACACCCACATGGCACCCTATTCTAGGGCATATGGTACTGTATGCTTTTACTAGGCAGTGAGTGGACTAATTAGACTGTGCCTTAAATAGGTATTGAGTTTTAAAGGGCTTCATGGTATTTAAGTATACATTTGGTTTAGTGAACAGAAGATGCGTTTTCCTAACTGGGTTCCACACTAGTAATTCATATTTCTGACCGTGTATTTTGGTAAGCATCTCAGAAAAATGAGGTGTTAATTTTTAGAAACAATTATCGTCCTGACCTTGATGATTAAGTATGATAATTAAAAGACGTTGTGAGTAATATGTTTTATATCATAAACATTCATTTCTGATTTACTTACTGAAAAAAAAATGCCATTTTAGAAAAGAAATGAGTATTTTTTTAACATGATTAGCAAGCCATCTGTTGACATTTCAGTACAGTCTCTTATGAAAGTCCCTAGCTTACTGCTTCAGTTTTAACATAGGAAGAACCCAAAATAGTATATGTCTTTTGCAGTTAAATCAGAATAAGGTGATTTAGAAAGGGCAGATTCAAGAGAACAATAAAATACATAGTTCCTAGAGCTCTGCAAAAGTTTCATAATGAAGCCTGAAGCAAGGGGAATTCTCCTGATTTTTTTTTTTTTCCACACTGGAAATGGGTCCAGATTCCACAAAAAAAAAAAAGATTAGCTGATGCTTGAAGATTTTTCAGCTAACCTCATCAGAGTTTCCAGATCCCTTTGCTAAGTTTCAAAGTTTTAACCTGGGCGATGCCTGGGTGAAACCCATACTGGTGTAGGGCTTACCTACCTGAAGAATAAACTATAAGACTGAATAGAGACTTACACTACATCTGCCTGTCTTCAGAATTCCCCATACTGAAGGGCAGACAAAGGTGCTTTAGCAAAAGGGTGCTTTACATTTCTCTTTGAAAGTAGGACAAACTATCTTGTATTCTATGTGTGCTGAAAATGTCCTCATGAAGCACTTGCACAGTAGTCAAATAGCAATTCACAGCCTCACTTAGTACACACTGATTTCTTCCCAAACACATGCTGAAGATGAATGAAAAAATATTAAAGCCATCTCATAATTACACACCAACCAGTACCATCCCAGTAAAATTAACAGTAAATTCCTCAAACCTGATTCACCACTATGGTAGTCCGCTGTTGGAATATGGACTGTCCCTGTCAAATCCTTGTTAAAGACACAGGATTCAGCAGAGCTTTAAACCCTGAAAATATTCAGGGTTTATTTGAACCTGTATCTCAAAAGAACTGTCAAGCAGAACGGGTATGTATTATATGCCTTATGCCACCTGTGTCTGCATAAACTCAGCAAGTGCAGCTTCATAGGTCCATCATTTGGCTTTAGCGAACAAACTTGAGAAAATCTGACAGAATCGACCAGTGTGAAACAACCCATGTCTGGTGCATCCCACCACAGCAGGTCTCCAGCAATGCCCCTCTTTACTATGATAAGTAAAGGGGAAATACGCCTACAGAGCTCAGTGTCCTCTGTAGAACCTTCATTGGGAAAATCCAGACTATTTCATACCTGCAGAAACTAAGATTTTCTAAGGATCCAAAATACAGAAGCAAACCTAGGAGTAAAATTCACTTTTGTGGATTATTTATTTATTTAGTAACTGCACCAAGAAAACTTGTTTCCTTTACTTTTAGTAGTATTTAGTAGGCTCAATATACTTCTCATCACCCATTCTGATTTTCTGATACAGTTCGTATACAATTGCTCTGCTCCTGCCTGCTCTCAATCTCCCCTCCCTTACTCCTATTCCCTATTTATAGGAAGTTATGCAGGAAGAGAAGGAAAACGCAGTAACCAGATATCTCACAATGGGGAAAGGAAAATAAAAAGAAAAACTGGTGGCATTTTTTATTTTTTTTACTTGTCCTAATTTTTCTCACAAGCTTCAGTTAAGCAAAGCTTTACAAAGACACTGTTGACTTCCCCTTTGTCTGTGAGACTTTTGCAGATAGAGAATAGCTCCAGGGCTACTCTAATCTCCCCAAGCCACTCAATTAGCATTCGACCCATTGTGAGAAGCCCATGCATTGAATTTTCAGTCACCTGGGCCTGGCGGACATCTGTGGATGATGAATGTTTGCTTGTTCTCACGATACAGGGGTCCTGAACAAGTGGACAGCATATGTACCATAATTTCCTGGCTAAACACTGCAGTCCATTGCTAATTATTAAAGATGCAGAAGCCTCTTTCTTTCTCTCACCCTGTCGCTCCCTCTGCCTCTCTCACTTTCTTTCTGTCTTTGTTCTGAGTAGCAGCCTCAGCAATGGAAGAATGGCAGTTTAGACTCTAGTGTCTTGTATGATTGAAGTGGGCTGAGTACAATATCCTTCCATTCTGTTATATTTACAAACCAGAACAGCTGAACTCTACATCAAAGAGCAGCCAAAACATTTCTTCTGTCACTTCACAGGCAGTGTATCTCACCAATGTCTGCTTATATAAATTAAGCAATTAAGATTGCACTGAACTCCCCTAAAAAACTGATACACCTGCTTGGTGCTTGAGCCCCTCTTAGATCCAATCATCTTAATCTAATCAATTCTGGTTTTGTGTGTGTGTTGGGGAGGGAGTTGAGTGTTTATTTATTTATTTTTAATCTTAAACTAATTAAGTTTGATTTATTTCTGGTCACTTTTGTAATTGAATGTACCTGGGCAGAATGGGATTTTAAGAAATGCTTAATAGACGAGGGCAAAAGGATGAAAGGACTTTGACCCAATATATCATTTCAGTCATATCCTACTTTAAATCTTCTTTTTTTTTTTCTGTGCTCTTACAAGCCAGAAATATATCCTAAAATATAAAATGAGGTAGACATCAAGGGCTCTGTTATAATCCTTGATTCAATACAAACAGAAGAGCAACCTTGCCCTTCTGTGGCTTGCCGGCACCATAACAGCTTATGAGGTGACAGTAGTGGGGTTATCAGTCACTGTCTTGGAGGAATGGGTGAAAAACAGACAGTTGGAAGAGCTGTGGGGCCAGCCATCCTACCCCACAACTCTAGTCCTAAACCAAAAGCCAGACTGTGCAGTATTAATCTGGTTGCCACACTTCACCTTCCAGCTGGGATCAGATTGCTGTGCTCACCCCTAGCTGGCTTCCACCAAGACTGTACAAACTCTGCTCAGTCTCATCCTGATGCTGTTTAGGTACCCATGGTGTCAACCAAGGACAGGAACAATGCTCAATTGAGACTTCCTTGGAGCACAGCTGGGGCTCACCAGCTAACATTGACCTCTCCGTTTTTAAGTCATCTTGTTGCTTAAGCCTTTGTAGCCAGTGGACCCATGTTGTAGCATATTCCATATGTGCACCAATGTTTCAAACCCAGAAGACTGTAAAGAGTAAATTCCACTGAACTCTTTTTAATGTGGTCTTTTGGCTGGGGTCAGAAGTAATGTACTCCATCTAGAAAATGTTTTAAATGCTTTCCATGTTCATTGTGAAATAACAATGTCCTCTGATTAAAAAGCCATATCAAAGCTAAAGGGGTGGGTAGCACAGCTTTCTACAAAGGATGTTTCAATTAGATCTGAAATGGTATCAATAAGAGAAAAGAAATGACCCATGCACAGAGATTTTCCTCTCTGCCTGATCCCTTGCTGAGCCTTATGCAGTTACATACCCCAGAGAAACTTTCTTTCTTCAGAGAGATCTGTGTTTGTGTGAGTGCACAGGGTGGGAGGGAAAGGTTATACTGCATGGCAGCTGTGCCAGACACTGAGCTTCTTTGCAGTACTTACGTGATTGATCTCTGCTATTTAAATGAGTTTCTAAAATTACACACCTAACTTTTCAGAGGTTGCACAGCATGTTTTACTGTTAAAACAATAACTTTCTAAAGAAAACATTTCAGTGCCATTCCTTGTATCAGTGAAAAAAAATGTTAGTTGCTGGCTTCGAATCAGTAGGGTGGGTGCAGATGACTGTGGGCACAATTATCACTGCTGCTGCAAAAACACGGTGATACATCTCTTACCTTAAAACTGACCTGCACAAACAATGCATCAATCAGAAAGCAGATCTGTCTATGTACTTACTTGTCTGGCTCTCACTGCTGTATGGCTCTGATCATCATAGTAGTTTGAAACCTTTCCTAATCCACCTACTGTCCCTCCTCTTTTCTCATTCATTTTGACAGTGATAACTGCTCGAGTCTTTCCTGTCATCATTTGCCCTTGACTCTGGAAGAGTTTGGAGATCTTTCAAAGGCTTGGCCTGTTGTCAACATCAGACTATGGCAAGGAAATGGATGATAACAACACACAGAAAGGTCTGTACTGTGGATCTTGTTCTACAATTAATTCATCTACTCTGCCTGAGAATTAACAATCCTGAATCTATGTAGGAGCATAAGCACTTCTGATATTGAATGAGCTTTAAAAACGTCTCTAGGAGCTAACCATCAAGCAATGAATTCTGTTTGTCTGGAGATTATTACGGTTTATTAAAATATTTTCCTTTGTGGTATATCATGCAATCCCATAAGTCCATCGTTGTTTAGAATCTTTGCCACTTTTTTTTTTTTTTTTTTTTTTAGATGACATTGCAGGTTATTGCTGTTTGATGCAGTTAGAGTTGGCGTTTTAAAATATTCATTTCAGATCAGAAGTGATGTATTTGCTTGAGACGTGAGTGGTTTATAACTGCCAGCATTGACTTTAAATTTAATGACACAAAGAATGTCACGTACATGTGACACAGTCATCATTCCCTTCATTGTAATGCAACTTTGTGGCACAGACGACATCATTTGTATGCGAGTTTCCATGCAAATAATGTCATTTGAATCCTTTTAACAGAAGATAATGACACAAAATTCCAGGAGAACAGGGAACAGGCCATGAAATAAGGACTTTCAAGTGACAAATGGCAAGTTACCTTCCTTATTTACATTTCTCTAATTTTTCTCCTTTTTCTTATTGCTCGAGGCCAGTTGCACCCAAAGGAATGGTCAGGGAGGGAATAAGAGCTACAAACACCTTTATGTCCCCACTAATACATAGTCTGGATAGAGGGGCACTCCCCCTGGACTGCACTCAAAGTTGCTCTGATAGTTTTATTCCATTCAAAGGTGGTGTTTTTGTTTTTTTGTTTGTTTATTTGTTTTGTTGTTGTTTTGTTTTTGTGTTTTTGTTTTTTTCATGCTTGTTTGTTTTTTACTTTAAATCTTTTCACCATTCATAATAGAAATGTCAGCACCCTTGCCCAATACAGCAGGCTTTACAGACACAGACACAATTGCTGCTCAAGCGGAGGAGGCAATAAGAACCTCAGTATGTGCTAGTTCTCCCTTTTTTTTTTTTCCTGTCTTCATCTCATCCTTCACAGATGAAATAAACCCAGGTTTTCTGTGGCCCTCTAACATATTGTCCACCAATTTATCCCATAATTTCTCCAACAAAGGGACAGCCTCTTGCCTACCTAGCCTCATTTTCTGCAACCATAACCCAGCTGTGATGAAATGAAAACTTGGCTCCTCCAGACAGGGCTTTCCTACTTGCCTTGGAAAGCCTCTGGAAGTCTTACAGCCCCGTGTAAGACATGCATGGATAAATAACTGCAACATCCTGGACTGCCCACCCTGGCACTCTCTGTTCCATGTTGCTATCATGCCTTGGATTGATGCATATACAGTGCCGTTTGGATAGACTGTGTTCAGTTAGTCCTTGTTTATTGATTCAAGCATGTCTCTTTATTTCTGAGTGAACTGAAGTGCATCATTAACTGAATGAAAAAATAACACATAAAAGCATAGTTGTTGATTTGTTTTTGGTTTTGTTTTGCTTTGTTTTTGTCATTTTATTTTTTTCTCTCGTGTAACTTTACCATTTTTAAGCACGGTGGTTTGTAGCTAATACATGTACTAGTGAATGGAAACACTATTTTGGATTTTTTCTCCACCTCCCTCCTACTTTAATTTATGCACACATATCTTTCTATTCTTAACATTCTTTAGAGCAGAAGGCTGGTTACGTTGCATTTCTTGCACTCTGCATCCTGAGATGGGATTTGACAGAAAAAATCAAACAGTTGCTCTATCATGTCCCACAACAATGTTTCCAGGGGTGCTTGACGTGTCAGTGCCTGCAACAGAAGATGAGGCTGTTGTTGTTTTTTTCCAATTTTTCCTTTTTTCCAATACCTGCATGTTTAAGTACTGCTGTCCTCTAAGGAGAGCACATATTCTCTATAAGGAGCTGTATTAGGGGCTCGCCACGGCAAGTCTCAGCATCCGATTTGCATAGCTTTCTGGCACAAAAAGTAGCTTTCCCTATGGAGAGGGTGAAAGGATTACATGGAAAAGGCCATTATTCACAAAAATGAGTTTATCTGTTATGTCATGTCTTTCACAGCTTTAGGCTCCAAAACTTCAAATATAGTAAAAAACAGCCCTCTTAAGGTAAAAGAAAAGGGTCAGCACTGTGTTTTCACATGATGAGAGAATAAACCACTTCCCTCAAAGTGGTTTGGGGACATTCCCAAACTGGAAGTGATTTTGAATGTCTATGCATTGTTATTTTTGCTGATCTTTTCACATCCCCACAAGAAATGAGCCATGTCATCTGTGTTGTTTGGATGGTTACTTGCATGGTGTTCACCATGTTTATAGGTGGCTGATCATTCCTTCCTCTCAGATGATGATACCACTTGCACTTGGTCAGGGGCAGTCCACAGGGCACCCAAAACCTGCACAGCCAATATGAGAGCCACTGCCCAGGTACTTGTACTTTCCAAGGTTTTGAACACCTCTGGAAACATCATGGTGACCATGATAAGCAGGAGTTTGATTCTTTGTGTTAAAAAGTCCCATCTCAGTATGGAGATGCAAGAGAGGCAATGTAACCTTGTTGGAACATCTGTAACATGCTGCAATTTGGGTGCTGGAGGCTTCCTACATGTATGTTCTCACTGGATGTGCTAAAGTGCTGGGCAGAAGAGAAAGGAGGTATAGCTTGATGGTGCTTGATCTTGATGCATTAAACCACCAGCTGTCCCTAAGCACTGCAGCACATCTGCTTTGTGACATGTCCTAAATCCCGAATAACCAGTTCAGAAACCTGGCAAAATTGCCATAGACCCCTTTCATCTATTAATTTAAATATTCTTCCTGCCAAAGAAATGGGTAGGTATAACCAGGAGCTAGGGTTGCTATCAGTATAGAGGCAACTTTAAAGTATCTCACACACAAGGCCCCACAAGCACAATCAGCTTTAAATTGGAAGCATATGAAAGGCACAGATTTCAAGGCAGAGCAGTGTAGTTCCAATTTTAGCTTGTAGCACTGGGGCAAGTACTATAAATTTTGAAGTCTGTATAACCTGTGAAACACATCCATTTTTGCTGTGCAGATAACAGCACAGAGCAGCTCATATGCACCAAACTACGGTAGTGTAAGGCAAGCTGATCGTTGACCTACTAAATTCTAGGAGCTTCCCCAGCTGCTGCCTGCACCAGCCTGTATGCATAGGTTTCTCACAAAAATGTAATTAAAAGTGCCCTTTTTGAGGTCCATATGAAACAGAGATATATGCTGCCTCTCAATCTTTTCCAGACTACAGGGTCAGACGGTGACCAGACACGCAAATAACAGTCAAATTATACAGGAAGTTGTCAAAAGGGTCCTAGCACAGGCAGAAAGGACTTTTGACCTTCTCAGGTGTCAAAGGTCTGGTTCAAGTTTCTTTATAGTAATCTGTAGCTATGGCAATGAAAACAGCCTCTTTGAGTGAATCAGTTTGTGGATTTTGCTTTGAAAGTTTCTTTGACTTTCATATTTGAATTGAATTTTAATTAAAAAAAAATGTTTAAAGTAGAATTTATTTACAATAGAAAAAGAACTGAGTCTGACAGCTATGAGGGTGGGTGCAGGGAAAGAAAAAAAAAAAAAAAAGAAAAAAATGAAAAAAAGAAAAATAAGGATAAAGCAAAAGTACTATGATGTCTCCCCACATGAGAATCAAACCAAAGTTTCTTTCTCCTCTGTCTCTTTCTCCCTCTTTCCCTTTGTCCAACCACTTAGGGAAGAGGTTACCTGCGTTACACTTCCATAGAGCCTAAAAATATTTTCAGAGACACTAGTAGTCTGTGAGAAAATCAGTAGGATGTGCTGACAGTGTCTTCAAAGTCGGACAGAAAAAGAAAAGGCTAAAAGCAAATTAAAATGGTTTGCAAAGAGCAAAAAAGGGTTGTTGTTTTTTTCCACCATAGCCACTCATCATAATCAGAGCCATTCTTAATTTTTGTTGTTGTTGTAGTAATAGTTGTTGTCTTGCAGATTCATTAATGCAAGTATAGGAAAAGATTAAAAGAGTTTAGATTATGACACAACTATCGATATTGGTGCCTGACAGCAATATTATCACCTCATTGATATAAATGCTGAGCATAGGTGATTTTAAAAGTGTGACTGATTAAAGCAACATAAATAGTAGTCTTGGCACTAATGATGTCAAGCATAAATCTGGGACCTTGACAGTATCGTGTGAACCCAGCTTCTGACTGTCCTGAAATCTTCCATTTATGCATCTTTGCGAACATACCTGTCACCTTCTTTTTTTTTTTTTTCTCCTGTTTTTAACTGAACACAGCAAAATTATTTTTATCAATTTTTAATGTTGTTCCTGAGCATCTACTATATTTTATCAGCATCATTTTTTTTTTTATTAAAAACAAACAAGCAAACAAACAAACAACAACAACAACAAAGTTGTAAGTGTTTTCAGTACTAGCCAAAATAGTGCTGGAGAATGCCTGTGAGAAGGAGTTTGATTCAGCATAGTTTGTAATCAAGGCAATATTTGTCATTAGGCTACCACATTTTTTACTAAATTTATATTTTTTTCCTCTTCTGGGATATTTTCTGCTTACAGCTACTTGAACAGGTAAACTCAATAGTGCAGATGGGCTGTGTACAATGCGTCGTGTCCCATTAAATGTACTGACTGCATGCAAGCCGTCTCTGTAGCACATTTTCCAGTTGGTCTCAGGTTTATCAGTATAATTGTGCATAAATTTCCAAGAAAGAAATTCTGTACAGAATTCATACAGGTTTAATATCCACAGCTTTCACTCTCCTTCAGCCAAGAGAAGCTCAGATACACAGGGGGAGCTTCAATGAGAGTAGATGGGAATGGTGGGGACAACGTGGAACACCCTGTGCTTTCCCTGTTTCACAGCTTGGACTCAGCTACTCCTTGCCAACTGCTGGGCAAAGGAAGTGCTCAGGACCACAAGATATACTTCACAACAGCAGGGCAGGGAAATATTCAGTGTCTGGGTGGCAATAACATCTGTGCATGGAATCCAGGACGTCTGGCCAGGCCTCCTCAGCAGGGAAGAGGAGCTTTGAGCCAGAGGTAGAGATGGGCTGCAGACAGCCTTAAGGAGAGGAAGAGATGGGTTAGCATTTATGCATGTGCTCTTGTGTTCTTTCACCCCAATAGATACAGGCACAGAGACCTACAATGTCATCCATAACATACCTGAGCTGACAGGGTAGGAGGAAAGGTTAGTAGGCTAGTTTTCTATGAAATCATCATCCAAAGCTGTCCAAAACTATATCATAACAGGACCTGTTCTTTATTTCCCATTGCTTTTAAGATTGGGTTATGGTCCTACTGTTTATCACATTCACCCTCCAAAGATAGGCAAACAATTGAATCAGACATCCAGATTACAACAAATACTGGAAACTGCAATATCCGTGTACCATGTGGCACAGAGGAAATGGTATTCCTAAAATCACTAGTCCTAATAAGAGGGAAAGTGTTATCTTAAAGTAACATATACACACACTAGGTTTTTTACAGTGCAAACATGCCATCAGCTATCTAAACAAACTCAGTTTGGCTCCATGTAAAGACTTAGTAGCTATTTTCCACTTACACTTTACAACGTCTTTTGTTTGAGGCTCTTCTGGTATCCCATAATTGAAAATGAAATTATGTTCCCTACACATCCTGGAATAGTAATGGTTATTCCTTTTTTGCCTATAGTGTAGTGACTTCTGACTTCCATTATATATACACTACAGCACTTGAATGATTTTAGTGGAGTGAGGGACCCAGTAGTGATGGACACTTTGGGGCTCTAATAAGGCAAAGTGTGAATGAAAAATACCTTTCCTTTTACACCTTCTCAGCTAAATGGAATGCTATGCCCGTGTCCCAAATATGCCTTGGAAGAGGCCATTCCAATGTACTGAAGTAGAGAAGGGTAGAAAATAGAAAACAAAGAGCTTTGAAAAAACTTCTGAATCAGAAATAGGCAGAACTTCTAGAAATATTTCATCAAAGGAAAGGAAGAATAAGAGGACACTGGAACTCTTGCACTCCCTTATTTGCCCTATCCTTCCCACTCCTCCCCAGTCCAGAATATCATTCCATTACAGAACTCACTAGGGACACCAAGAACTCGTGCTCAGATTTTCTTAGTGTCTGATACAGTGCACTGATTTTAATCCAGGTCTCTTCCATTTTGATGAATAGCCTACAAGTTATTGTAGGGCAAACCTCTGAAATCATCCTCCTACAAATCGTACCTCAAAGGAGAGAAAAATTTTTGCCCTGTGAGTGTTGTCAAAGACAGAAGAGGAGAGAATATTGAAAAAGTTCTGACCAGCTCCATGTTCAAAGTTTGAGAAGATTAGATTAATAATAATAATAATAATAATAATAATAATAATAATAATAATGACAATAATAATAATTCAGAGAAACACCGTTCACACCCAAAAATCAAAGGATAACCACTGCAAACCATGGAGTATCTGGAAAACAAAGCAAAACAAAACCAAAAACAACAGCAATAAAAACACCCAATGATTGAACCTTTAGATTACTGGTTTTAAAATCTAGATCTGTGTGTTTTAAAAGAATGTTACCTCACTCTCTGTTTTGTTAAAGCAATCACTGAACAGGAAAAAGAGGAAAACTAAAATATAACACATGACAATAATCTGACTATAATGTTTTGACTCAATGAACCAATTTCTGCTTTTATTTAGACATCATTGCTGACTTATTCCTATTCTGTTTCGAATGCAAACAAGATATGGGACTGTGCTTTTTAGACTTTAGCAGAAGCTATCTGAATCAAAGCATGTAAATTGCATCATGATAGCTTTGGACCAAGAGGATTCTCAGAACTCTTATGTTTCTCTCTCTTGTATATTTTCCAGATCCCCAGATTTTAGAAACAAGTAAAATGTAGCATACTATGGTTTTAATAACTGGTAGTAGCAATGTGTTTATATATATTTGGATGGAAATTCACTATAGTTGTATTTTTTCTTCCTGGTTCCTCTGAGTAATGAGGTCCCAGCTTTTTTGCCATTACAAGAATTTTTCTGTGGTTGGAGGGCTGGAAAGACCAGGAAGAAAGTTAGTGAGAGAAAACAAAAGCAAATACTGCTTTTTTATTTATTTTTTTCTTTTTTTTGATTCTTTTCCTCTTTTTTTTTTCTTTTTTTTTTTTTTTTTCCATGCACAGTGGATAATTGCACTTTTGGCAAGCAACATGTGATGGGACAGACTTTATTTAAAATGCCCCAAACAGCCTTCCACTAAGCAAACAGTAATCAGGCTTAAAGGAAATATTTTTGCTCCTTGTGCCAAAATAGAGATCTGATCATGTTTAACTAATCAGAGGTACTAAACAGTACTTGGCCTAGTGGATTTGTCTACTTCTGCTTTACAGAGAGAGACCTGTCAAGTGCAACCTAGGCTGTTCCACAGAAAGAATCATCATTTGAAAGGATGGTTAAATTCAAACATGCAGTGATTAAGGGAGTCAGAGAGCCTAATTCACCAAAGTACTAATTCTGCAGATTGAGGAGTAGAGGTGGTGTTGTATGTAGTTCCTGTAAAGTAGATGGAAATCCTTTTACTTTCAAACTTAAATATGAATTTAAGATTAGAAATGCCTGCCTGTTAACCTTTTTTATTAACAAAATAAAATTATTTTCTTTTTATTATTTATTAATTTGCATATTTGCATTAAGCAAGAATATGTACAATTTTCAAGTTCCCAACTGCCTGATTTCAGCAAAAGAAACAGGTAGGAAAAAAAAAAAAAAAGGTCTCAGTTGAGTCTTTTTGAGTCTTTTCACTTGAATCTTAAGAAAATCATGCAGGGCACCTTGCAGTATTCTTGGTCTGATTGATTCTATGAACATACAGAAGGATTTCCTTTAAAAGAGGTGTCATGTTAAAACCAGACAGGTAGACAGACAACAAAACTGAGGGGACAAATAGTTTTAAATAACTTACTAGAAGGGTGAAAACTGATAGCAAAATTTTCAGTGTAGATCTGATTCTGCACCAGTGCTTTCAGTGGGAGCAACATTAGGTGCTTTGGGACAAATCTAAATCCCACTGATATCAGATGAAAACTTTAACTTTGGTGGGCAGAGGACCAGCTAAGTTTGATTAACTTTTGCACAACGTGTGTTTATCTATCTGTTCAGGCCTCCAAGGTCAGTGTCTTTCTTTTTCTCTGCATCTACCAGTTAATAGTACTCTCATTATGTAGTATCTAAGCATATTTTCACCATCTTCTTCCAGTGCAGTTCAGATTTTTTTTCATTTATTTCTCTATCCTCAGGATTTTTATTTTTTTACTTCCCTATTAGCTATGAGAACTGTACTTCCTAAAACTCCTACAGGTGGCAGTTGGTAATATCTTATCACAGTAACTTAGTAAGAACCACTAATATGCCAGCCAAGCCATCAGGTATGTCTGACCTTCCCCACTTAGCAGGAATGCACTTTTGATCAGTTCTCATTGTTTCAGTCAGGAGTTTAAAACCGTGGTGATGAAAATGAATGTCTTTTTTGAGGAAAAGCAGTAAAAGAGTTATTAAAATGATACCTGCCAGGAAAAGGGAAAAGATTATAGTTAACAATCAGCAGATTAATGCTAATGTTTGCAGTACCTGGAACTGGAGAAGTATATTTCAGTTCTCCATACCAGTTTAGATTCCACTCTCTCCTTTCTAAGGCCTTGCTTAAAAAAGTTAAGGTAAATCACTAAAAGCTTAAGTAAGAACACGGTAGTTTGATTTATAAGAAACCAGTATGAATGCTTTTATTCAGAATTAGGATGTGTTTGCCTCAGTTTCATGCTTTATCAGGGTATCTCTGCTACCATACACAAAGGCCCTTGTACAACCTAATAGCTATCTAGTCTTGAAGAATCAGTAAATATCTGAGGGCTAACTCTTAAAGTTGCCAAATTGTGTACAGGTCTTGACTAATTAAATTAGTTATTACTATTACAATAATTTGGTGTTGTTAAATGTGCAGATCTAAACCACAGAGCAGTTAATCTTCCCAGAGTTCACTTTGCTCATGCTAAAAGTGGTCTCTCACTCCTTCTGTTGGTGTAGATTATGAAAAAATAAAAATAAAAATATATGTTGACACTTATTTTATTGTCTGGAAGAAAATCTTTTTCTTGCAGTGATAACCTTAGCTAAACTTAGCTAAACTTTCTTTTCTGTGAAGGAGATATGCACTGCCAAATCCCTTCTTCTTCTCTCTCTCTCTCTCTGTTCTACACCCTTTTCCTCCCAGTTCTTTTCCTCTGTCCTACACTATTTCTTTCCTTCCTGCTTACATTTCCAGTTAAAAGTATATTTGCCTAAACACCATAACACATAGATAAGAGTTGGGTTTTACATTACCTCCTACTTCAGTCTGATATATATATTTTTTAATACTTCCAGAATGTTTTACCAAAATGCCTGACCTCTATTTACTATGAACAGATTACTCATTCAATCTCAGGGACGGTGCGATCAGGTTCAAGGACCACATGCTGAATGCAGACAGTGGGTTTGATCTGTCTGTAAGTGGCATGAGGCATATGTGAGAGGGGTGATTTTAGCCCCTCCGTGCCTAAGGGACCCCCATTTAAGTTGCTGCTCCTATTTTTCACTCACACATTAAGCATATATTACACTTTGTCAGGTGTCTTTGTCCAGTATCCGGCCAAATGGACAAAAAAATGATCTTGCATATCATTCTCCTTGGGTTTCTTTGTTCAGACCTTCTTAGAGGAAATCCTTTCAAAGAGCAGACAGGTGAAGAGGAACTTCCTGGTGACCTCTCTAACCCAATCTCTCATCACGCTGTTTATTGTGCTCCCAAGCTGGCTTGTTTGTTAAGGTGCTGTCAGTGCAGCCAGTTACTTCATAACATTCCAGTACTGATATTTCTGTGCTCATATCCAGAGATCTCTCCCTGAGTTCTCTCACACCCTTCCAGCCTGACTGGCTTGCTTTCAAAGGCCCTCACCAGAGCTGAGCACATGTAGACTTGTGTGTGTGTCCTTCTGTGCAAGCTGTCCTAGGAGTAGCTTGGAGAGGGCAACAACAGCAGGAAACCACTGTATCTCCCCTCTGACCACATACCGTGGTAGATGGAGTAGGAAGGAGAGAAGGGGAAGCTCTTTGTGGCAGAGGACATGCATAGTGCCAGGCACAAGGATCATGTCTAGGGGATCAGTGACCCTATTGATTTCTATAAATCATTTCCAATCCTGTCCCTACAAGAGCCCAAAAAATGTACATTACTGCAGCTGCATGCTTGTGGCAAAGTAACCAACACTCGAAAAATGTCCTTTGTCCCCCAGGAGTTACCTACAGTAGGAAGAAGGGGGCTCACCAGCACCTTGTTATGTGCTCTCAGGAACTTTTAGCTGGAGGAGAACTACACAACTGGGATTTCTTCCCTGAGCGAGGTGTGAGCAAGAGGATGGTATCAGGTTAACCATTTTACCTTGAACCTTCCATGAATAATTCAGACACTTCACATTTAATATTCATCCACATAACCTCATTTGTCACTCACCAAGGGTCATTACTTCCTACCCACATCCAATTTTACTTGTTCCTGAATCTTTCCTTCATGTCCTTATAAAAGGGTCACCACAAGTGGGAGAGATAATTATGGCCTCATCTGCCAGCTCAGTCCCCAAAGTGGAGGTTACTGTGTGAAGTCACAAGTGTGATTTTTGTGTGCACTCGTTCTCCTGCCATGAGAGGATATGGATTACAAAAATATATTTTCATAAACCCCACATTAAATGCAGCAGTGAATGCTTATGAACCATGTGTCTTTGTGTTACCTCACTCTTAAGGTTCTCTTGAAAGGGACTTCTTGCAAACTAGCTCAACAGGGAGAACTGGATCAGTCCTTTGGTTCTGCAGACTGAACTTTCTAGTTTAGCAGGTGGCTCTCTGGTTAATATCACCAAGACGATTATTCCCAGAAAACCAGGCCAGAATTCCTAATGTTACAAGTGAAGGTTTGCACTAGAACACTTTATAGACATTAGACTCTTTTTATTAAGAAATCCAATGAACGTATATCAAAATGACAAAATGCCTGTGCTTCCAAACCTGCAAAGCTACTCGACTTTGCCAATTTTGTATCAGTGAGATTCTCTCTTACCTAGTCGAAGCATCCTCAGGAACACAGACAGTGGTGCAAGTTAGAGCAGCCATCATGATAGTAGGAGCACACTCTAATTTTGCAAAAGCATAAGAAAGAAGCCTGTTCAGAGTGAAGCAGTCCTCTTCCTGCAGACTGAAAAATGACAGCTAAAATCAAAGAACTTTAACCATATGTTTCCTAATTATCCACAAAATTATATTTTTCAACATTATCTTAACTCCTTAATTTCCTGATTTGAGCTGAACCTTTTGCACTTGCTTGGATGTTAAATGGTAGGGCAATGATAACTTCTAGTGATTTCTTCACTGTCAAAGAGCACAGCAAGGTCACAAAATCTTCTTCCTTCATCTGGTAATTTTTTTAGACTGTAAATATGCCTGGAATTCCACTCAGATTTTCCTGTCCCAGTTTCCTTCAACACCAACAAGCTATTGGTCGCTTCACTTGTAGTCACATCAGCCAATGAAAAGAAGCCTTGGAAGCAAAAAAAACATCACTGATTGCTTCCACACTGGATGCTTCCACAATGCATATTTTTTAATATAAAATAACCCATATCTGTATCATGTGATAATGAGAGCAAGGCTGAATGTCACTGAACTTTCAAACCATTGTCAGACCAGATTGCAAGTATGGGTTGGTCCAGAAGTTCATTCTTCTCTTCTCATGGCCTCACCTACACACATAATTATGCTGCCACTCCTTTCTCATGAACATATATTTTCCAGGTCTTTTATCATGTGCTTTTTACTATTTGTTTTGTAAACCATTTGAAACATAAGTAATATCTTTATCCAATAAATAAATAAATAAATAAATAAAAATTGTTGATGTGCAAGTGACACAAGACTGAAGAAGACTAGTAAGACTGGAAAGAAGAAGCCCTGATGTTACTCCCTAACTACAACTATGAATGAGAGTGACCTTATGAGATATCATGGGAACTTTTCTTACCGGTTTTTCTTTTTGCTAGTATTAAACACATTTCATTTACTAATAAATTTACTAATAAATACTTCTTCCCAAAATAATGAAGCTGATGCAGCACTTCATATGTTATTTTCATCTGAAATTAATAATCCTGACTTGATCCAAGGCAAGGAGAAGTAAACTGTAGAATTCCTGGAACTAGTTTTGAGCTTCAGCCACTAGCCCACTCTGGCACATGAGACAGACCATGAAAAAACAAAGATGTATATTGAGGATCCCATCATAGCATTGATCTAGATACTTAAAAATAAAAGTGAGATACAATGGCCTTTCTGTATGTTTTATGTATGTTTATGGCCTTTCTGAATCACAATGGCCTTTGCTGTATGTTAAGAAAGTAGCCCATCTTAAACATCTCCTTAACAATATTCACTAGAGATTCCAATCTATCTCTTCAGTGACCATTTACAACAGACACCCACAAGTGGATTCACTGAATTGTTCATACCAAAATGGATGTGAGTGAGATACAATGAAAAGAAAGATATAACCTTGCTGAACAAGACAACAGCTGGCTCAAGTGACAAATATAATCAAAGAAAATTCAGCTTTTACAGTTACATGAATTTTTACTCCAAACACTATCCCAGACAAACTGGGAATCCTCACTGACAGTTCATCATGGCATTTAAAAGAGAGTAGACAAATTGATGAATAGAAAAGTGTACCCTTGTTTACAGCTGCAAGATATCAACAGTGCAGAAGGTTGAAAGCAGGACAGGATTTGCCTCCTTTGCCTGAAGTGAGCAACCTCCTCTGAAAATACCACAAGGACTGGTGATTTTGGAGCCTTACTGTTCTTTTGCTTCCACTCCAGCTAGAAATAGCAAGTGCAGGGGTTCACTACTACAACAACAACAACAACAACAAGCAGCAACAACAACAACAACAAAAGTCAGTGATGTTAAAGGGAAAAGTGATCAAACTTCCAAAAAAGTGATTTGATTGGATCTGTTTCCAAAATATGAGCAAAAATTTACACTGAGTTAGTCCTTGCAATGTCTGGACTCTCAAATTAATTGAGATGTATTTGAGCAGAATATAGTGAGAAGGGAGATCTTAATGAAATGAAGCCTGTTCTCAGAAACAGCTGGCTGTGTAAAGGGAACCCTGTAGTAAAGGTTAAGTGTACACTGTATATTATCATCTTTCTTTCTTTCTTTCTTTCTTTTTTTTTTTTTTTTTTAATAAAAAGAAGAAAGGGAAAAAGAAAAAAAAAAATGTTGTGAAAGTTTAAAAGTATGACCTCCAGAACCAGACATGCTGAGACTGGGCAATATTGAAGCCAGAAACAGAAGGGGTTGGATAAAAGGCTTTGTGATATGAATCTCTGTCTCTCCTGCCCTCAGCAGAAAGGCTTAAATATCTCCTTCTTGGACAAACAGATCAATACAAGCTTTTTAACATCTTCAATGAGAGCTCATTAATGCTCTCATGGTGTCCTCTTTTGTGCCCTGATGACCTGGTGGGAGCCAGGGAAACTGAACTGCAGCTTGGTAATTATCACAGGAATAACACTTCATATCATCTCCTAGTGAAATGTGAATTGTTTTCCTAATTATTCAGGACAGCAGCGAGTGAAAGTGCAAACTAATTGAAAAGACATTATGATTTATTTGAGTATGTGAGATTGGACCTATTAGTTTGGGTTAAATGTTAACCAATAGAATATTTGCCATCTCTTTGAAGAGCTGAGTTCCAGTAAAGCACAAGAACAGAAAACTCCAAGTCACTTTCTTCATTAAGTGTAGTTTATGGATTTTCTTTTGCCATTGGAAGCTTCTCAATGTTTCTTCCTTACAATGCTGGTGTTCAGGCTGTGTTCAAGTTCTTGAGATCTTTGAGAATTTGAGTGATAGGGGTGGGTTGTAAAGTGATGACTTTTCTTAAGACAAATCATGACAGAAGTGAGAGTATTAAGTGATGAATATACCAAATAACTGAATAAATATCCACTTATACAACAGTATGGGTGGAATTTTATAAGGAAGCTGTCCTCTTCTTTGTACAAACTATATTGTGCATGTCTTTTAACATCAGTTTTAGTCTATGCTGTGTTTCAGTAAAAAAGGGATGAAAAGAAATTTTCAGTTTAAAATATTTTTCCTTGAATTAAAGAAAGTACAGCACCCCCCCAACACAAAAAAAAAAAAAAAGAAAAAAGAAAAAAGAAAAAAAAAAGACAAATTAATGGAATAGAAAAGTCTAAAATGCTCTGAGCTTACTTGCTACATAGCTTACATGCTACTCTAACATTCAAACTGACCAGTTTGATTGAACTCTTTAGTGGCTGGGGAAGAAAAGAGGTGTTCAGACATTTTAATGAAGTTAGATCTTCTTTAAACACTGAAAATTAGAAAAATCAAACCCTCTGCTTATGTCTGACTTTTAGTCCTGCAAAATTGGAATACTCAGAATCATTCACCGTTTTTGAAAACTGAAGCCACATATAAATTAAATAAGCATTTAATTTATATGTGGCTTCAGTTAATAAGTATTTGATTTATATGTTTATAAATTAATATATATGTTTATAAATTTTAAGTATTTAATTTATATGTTTGCTCATTCAAGCACCTGTCTCAAGAATCTTATTATTAACAATGTAGTTTACTGTAGTGCCAAGCTTCTACTACTACTACTACTGTGTATTAGCCTGGAAATAACACTGTATGCATGGAACTGGGAAAATGCTTTTTATCTTTGTAAATAGTGTGTAATTTTTGGGGTGACCCATCTGTTAGCCTAGGCATGTAATAGCTAATCATGATACAGTGCAAAGACACCAGAACCCACAATTTTTAATTAAAATAAAAATATACAGAAAAAAAAAATAAAAGGAACAACAACAACAAAAAAGCTGCTCTGATCTATTTTAGTCTCACTTTATAATCCTGTTTTTAGTGCAAGAATTTAATTATACATATTTTCATCATTTCTTATATTCTGACATATTAATTAAGGATGCTCTAATTCAATTCCTGTGGCACTATTGGCCTACCCTGTAAAAACATTTTCCTGTTTTTGTATAAATACAAAAATGAAGAGGAAGGTAAAGGCAGCACCTCAGTTTGCTGCCTACACGCTGCTGTTCCCTGTCATTGAAATAGCAGGCTAATTATTTTATAAAGTGATAGATTCTCCCATCTGTACAGTGCTTGGTGGCACTACCACTTAATAAAATATACATGGGAAAACAGCAGTCTCCTGAAGTTTCCTGGGCTGAAATGTGTGTTTATCTCTGACTGAAAAGCTATGAAAACAAGGTGAAGTGCCTCACACTTACTATGACTACACATGGTCTCTTTCAGCATTATATACTCTTTGAAAACTTTTTAAGTAGTAAGTAAGGTTTATGGACTCTTATGTCTTCTAGGGTCCTCCTTAAGGCTCTTAGCAATGAGAAGGCATTACCTCAAGGCTAAAGGATATGGCTAAACAACTCGGTTTCTATTGTTTTTGTCACAATGGATTTAATCCTTCAACAAGGAGCCCATAGTATGTCAGGTTCAATATGCACAGGTGAATGTTAGCAGTAACTAATATAATCGTATGATGATAAAGAGTGCACAGACTGCAGTCAAACAAATATCAAAGGCAAAGCTACCATCCATACCTAGAAGGCCTTCAGAAGCAATATGCCTAACATTGAATCCAACCATCTGAGACTGCAGCTGATGTGGAGATGTTACCACAGATGATGCGATGACTGGATGTGCCTCAGTCAAGAGCTGAGCCTAGACTGGCTGGCAGAGCTGGCAGTGTGCACTCCTTAGCACTGCCTGACTTCAGTACTTGGCCTCTGTGTGCACTGTTTCTCTGGTTCAGGTTACTTTGTCTTGAGGAGGCAGGGAAGGGAGAAGAGTGCTGCTTTCCTATTTTGTCAATTATCCACTAGTATTTCTGTTGCGGCTTGTGTCAAGATAAATGCATGCTGGGTCCATGTCCAAACACCTCAAAATGCACAGGGGAGTTTGGAAGCATCACTGACTAATGAGGGATATAGGCCAGTGTGGAAATTAAAAACAAAAATACTCTGACAAGCACTGAAGGGGACAACAAGGCCCACACAAACACTGACACATGCTCACAAGGGAGAGAGCAGAATAGCCTTGGATTCTTCAGTACTGGCAGGTGAATTAATGTCTGTAGAATTTGCTCAGACTATCATTAACATATGCCTGATAAATATGGCAGTGGGATCTCAAGGTCTCCACTGTAATCCTGCCTTCTCCTTTAATTCAAAAGAAAGCGTTGTACCTTAAAGCAATGCTGACATGCAACAATCATTTAGCCATCCCCTGTTCCCGTTGAAGGGACATGAGCTGGTTGTGAATCATTCCCTTAAGAAATCTTGACTATTTTTGAATTTCTTAATGTATTTTGATTTAAAGCCTAAATTAGACTTAAGCCAGTGATAGTGTGTCTTGAACCACTTTTGAAAATAAATGAGATATGCTGATGCCAAAATGTTGGTAAAAGGGGATTAAGAAGACTAGGCTGCTTTCCACCCCAGTGGCTTTGCGTTACTATTAAGAGGGATGGATTAATATCAGATTTCTGGTATCTGGTTCCTCAGTGATACTGCTTAATTATCCAGATAAGTGATCAGAGTCAAAGCATGAGTGGCAGCACAAATATAAAGAACATCATCGTATATTTTTTTTCCCTAAAAATGTGTATATTAGTTTTAGTATAATAAAAATACATTCTTAAAGTGCTCATTAAAGTTTAAATTTTAAGTAGTTTTTAGATACTTAGTTTTGGTTAGTCATCCCTTAAAAACTAGCAGTTTATTTATTCATTAACAGACACAGCCAAGTGGCTCACACTGAAAGACTTCCATTAACACTGGCCTGCTTGTCCCTGTATTAAGCAATTTTTCACACCCAGTCCCCCTCAGCAGATTATTCCATATTCTTTCTTTTCACTCTCAAAACCCTGTTGCAGAGACCTTACCCTTGTTGAAGGGGGTAGGCCTTCAAGCTTCCCCTGGCTCACATCAGAGGCTGAAAACATCTGGTCTCCCTGCTCAAGCTGTGGAAGGGAGGACCATGAATTCCCAGGTTGCTTCTAAGCCCTGATCTTTATAGCTCTGGTCTGTGTTAGCCGGTAATTTTATACAACAGCACACTTGATATGCACATGCATGTGCATGCATTTGTGTGACTACCTCTTAACTTTCAACATAGACAAGTACTTGGATTGATCAGGATCTTAACATGAGAGACAGATTTGGCACTTAGAATTGGTTCAAATAGATTTATTTATTTATTTATTTATTTGTTTGTTTAAGTCCTTTGTTCAAGAATCTCAGGTTGGTATCAGACATGATACAAAGAGGAAAAGATGATTTTAGCAAAAGCCCCCCACCAGAAATCTTTTGTGATCTATGCCCAGCCTTCCTAACTTGACATCAGGGCACGATTTTCAAGTATTCTGAAACTGAAAGGCAGACTGGAGATTTCTGAGAGGTAATTATTTTATTGGTACCCTAAGGGCATAGAGGATAAAAGATTCTTACTGGTGTTGTTCCTCTATTCTCTAAGGAATCAGAAAAGAGAACAAGATGTCCATACCCACCATGCTTAAAAGAAAAAAAATGAAAACAACAACAAAAGAAACAAACAAAATCCTGCAGACATTTTGTCCAGAAAAGGAAACACTTAAGGACATAATAGGAATCCAAATCTGAATACAACCTAAACAAGAACTAGAGTTCCAGTTGCTTCCCTGACTGCAAGAACTTCTTCAGCCATATATATATATTTTAGACCTCATTTGTTCCTAATAAAATTACCATGCCTTTACTATACATTGTAGAACCAGCCAGAATACAGCTAAATTTCATAGCACAGAACAAATGTTTATACTTCCTTTCTTGGTGTTCTGCGTTTCAGTCACTCATTCCAACTACTGCAACATCCTCATAGCCCTTTCCTCCAGCTTACCAAGAAGCAGGAGAAATCAAGATGTGATTCAAATTCCCATTTGCATTCTACTATTGCAAGCGAATAGCAAAGCAAACAGCACTGATGGAAACAACTGAGTCAAAAAAACAACTTCTAAGTAGGGTGCTAAAACCTAAGACGACTTGTAGATACAAAAAGGAATTGAAAGCTGTGGACTTGAAAACTCCATATATTATGATAGCAGTCTATATCTCACCCAAACAGTTTCTCACTTCATTCTGTAGGTGGGGAGACTATTCGATGGTGACTCAGAATCAGGAAAGACTCATCATAGTGGTTCAAATCTGAGTCTGCGGTGGGAGGAGGATTATTGCTATGGGTCTAGCACCTTCATTTCTGCAACTGAGACAAACTAGAGGCTATAGAAAACATATTTTAATGTGCTCAGCGTTTTGCATGGATTTAATGCTAACAGGCCAAAGACAACGTGTACTCACTAAAGAATATGTTCCATGATTGTTGAACAGGCCAGAATGTCAGTAGGCCAAACTAACACAAAAAGAAAAATAAAAACAGAGGTGTGTGTGGCAGTAATTCTTGACAACAGGGATATGTCAATATGTAAATATGGGATATTTTAGATAATAAGAATCCTTTAGTATGTCTTGCTTGTTTTTCTTGCTTTGGATTATTCTTCAAGTTCCATCTGAACAATGCTGAGTTCGTGTCAGAACAGAGTCCTCATCAAATAGGTCAGTTGATGAAAAAGCCAAACCAAAGTCCTTCAAACTGGCACTCATCTTAGCTAATAATATCCTAGGATGACGTTAAAGACCGTTGTACTGTGGAAGGTGACATCTTTTGAAGAGGACATGATTAGTCCTTGGACATCCTTTACCATTATATACTACTTTCTCTAGTGGGACTCATATGTTCATATGTTATAACTTAATTGCAGCTAACTGCTATTCTCAGTGCCTACCTACATGTATATAAGATTTTCACCTCCAGTTCAACGTGCTGTACATTTTTTCCTTGTAGATAAAGCAATATTATTTTGTATCAAGATATCTGAACCTTGGAGCTAGGAAATTAGTATGTAAACTGAGAAAGATCTCTGTTCAATCCAGTCTATAGATCAGCTCTGTTCCCATCCTGGATCTTATATCATTTAATCTTGTAAGTAAGGTATTGAATCTTTCCTAGATTTTCACAGATGCTGCAAAGTTTGATGTAGCTGACCAGGACACTAAAGTGCTCACATCGCACATTCTTCATTCTCAGCAGCTGAAGAGCTTGTGATCCCTTGTGTACATCTCCTCAGTTTCAACACAAACACAAGACCATATGGCTTTACCACACTCCTGAGTCATTAGCTAATGCCACCCCTTAAGAAAATACAATAATAAATGTTGTAATCAGAATGAATAATCAGAAAAATAGAGAAAAAGTCTGCAACAAGAATTCATATACTTTTCTACACATCATCTGGCACTGTCCATTACCTGAGACAGATAGTAAACTAGGAAAATCTTACTCAGTACTGAAAAACAAACAAACAAAAAAACAAACAAACAACAAAAAGAACCACTAGTCTCATATAACTTACCTTGCACACGTAGATAGTGCCTTGGGATCTGCTGGTCAGCTCCCATTTGACCATCCACACTTTCTTAGACTATTTTAATGTGAAAAGTTGTTTCACCTAAGACCATGACAGACTCACTACAGGGTCATCACTGCCTGTCCTTGTTGCCTTGGAAGCCCATAGGCTGACTAGAAGGAGCCAACAAGTTTTCTAATGTGTGTCCAGTGGGGGAGCTCAAGTGGCACCTCCCAGCTGCATGCTCTAGTCAATCTAGAAGGAACTGAGGTCCACTTCTAGGATTATAGAACACAGGATATAGTAAGAATGTTAAGGCAATTTGATTACCAGAAACTGTCAGGCAGGAATAGTATGCATTTCTGGATCACCCAATCATCCTGCATTTCATCTCATTCATTATGCTGCAATGGCAAGACAGTTGCTGGACCTGATCAAGCTTATCTCAGTTCTAGAGAGAGAGAGAGAGAAGAGTTCCAGAGACAGAAATGAACATTTGCTGTCTGAAGAATAAGTCAATTAACTCTTAGACTCCATTTCACAAAAATAAGAACAAGCAGAAAATGCATAAAATTATGAACTGCAATATTTTAAATTCTTTGGAGTGAGCAGATATAAAGGGAAAAAATGTGTCAAGCATATTGTTTTGTCTGCTAATAGGAAACATGAATGTCCAACTGTTTCCTGGTGAGCATTTTATATATCTGTAAGCACTTTGGCCCTACTTTACTAACAACACATAAGTTGACATTGGTGTGCACGTATACCAGTATATTCAATACACATATACAAAGCCAACACTAATAATATGACAAGAATAAAACACAAACTAGGGGTCATACTCTTAATGGAAGAGTCTCACCACAGATGTACGCTCCCAGTTTCAGCTACCTGTGAAGCAAAAGTTTAAATAAAATATTTCTTCCTGAGTAGACTAGTTACAAAAAAATACCCCCATTATTTATGCAGTTGTTTGTTTCACTGATAATTTAACCAAGACCAGAAAATAGAAGGAATGCTTTTGAGAAATATGCAATAATATTTTAGTCAGTTTCTTTTTAGCTGTGTCCAAGTCATACCAATGTTATTTATTGAACCCCCAGTTCCGAGGGTTGTTAAAGTTTCAGCTAAGTACCAAGATTTAATTTGCCAGTCCAAAGCCTGTTTTCTGTTGTTTTAATTGTTTCTCTTGTGATATTTATTTGTTCATTTATTTTGCATTCAACACCAAAACACTATGGCAGCAGTTCTAAGCTGTTACAATTTCTGGAGAAAAAACATTATGAAGAGTTACCTGATGGGATTCCTATTTACATGGTGTATCACTACAAAGAAATACAAGGCTAGCTGTTCAGTGTGTGTCTGACGTTAGTGGTGATGTGCCAAATTATACTACCTCAAAACCTGGAGTGTCCATAATGGCACCGTCATCAGAAGAAGCAGTGAGATTTGTGGTGGAGTCTTCTACAATAATCCAAGCCCTCAATGTTGAAGCAAAGCACTGAGGTATCTAGCAAGAATATTGAAACTCAAAACCTATTCCCCTTACACATCTTTGCAGTCCAGATTTTATTGCATGTTCTCCCCTTATTTTGTGGCTATTTTGAACACGAAGCTCACACCACAGGTTGTTACTGTCCACAAAACAACCATTAAATCTCCAGGACTATTTGCCCAGCAACTTTCAGAAACCCTAAAAGAACTTTAAAACAAAATGAAGATAGATCCACAGAAGTCTGATAAAGAAAGTGAAAAGCATTTTTGTTCTCCTGAAGAATTTACGGTGTCAAGAAGCATCAGAAATATTTTAGAAATCAGAAATATTTATATCTTACAGAAGGACTCTGTGAACAGGAAACAAAAAAATCTCAGAAATTCTTCTCTCTCAATAAATATGTTTGTTTTCTTTTTCTTTTTCCTTTCCTTTTCCTTTTCCTTTTCCTTTTCCTTTTCCTTTTCCTTTTCCTTTTCCTTTTCCTTTTCCTTTTCCTTTTCCTTTTCCTTTTCCTTCTTTTTTTCCTTTTCCTTTTCCTTTTTCTTTTCTCTTTTTCTTTTTCTTTTTCTTTTTCTTTTTCTTTTTCTTTTTCTTTTTCTTTTTCTTTTTCTTTTTCTTTTTCTTTTTCTTTTTCTTTTTCTTTTTCTTTTTCTTCTTCTTCTTCTTCTTCTTCTTTCCTTTTATTCTTTTTTTTTTTCTTTTTCTTTTTTTTTCTTTTTAACAGATTCACACATTAAAGTTAGATCTAGGTCTGATGCAAAATCCATTTAGCTGCATTGAGGTTAATGAACCAAAGATGATACACATCCATTGAGAATCAGCCTTTGTGTGTGATCAACTATAATGCTATTTCTTTTTATTGGCTTAGCCATTGATGTGTTACTATGTGGTTCTGCAAGTTTTCTTAATCGATAAGGGTTAACGTACATGAAAACTGTGCTTCTGTGGAATTAATGCCTGAAAAAGACTCTCCTGAAGCCAAATTTCCTTTGAGATGTGGTTATGTACTGCAGAAATCAGAACATATTTTAAAATTGAATTTCCTGCTAAATGAGTGAGCTACCATACACTTATCTTCCATGAGAAACAGGACAAAATTTTCAAAATGAGTACACATTTCTCTCCTCATAAGAGGTTATCTGGAAGTAGGGGAATATTATGATATCTCATGCACACAATATTAAAAGTAATAATAATAATAATTCTACTTTATAAATAAATGCAAAGTAGTGTTAAAAAAAAAAAAAAAAAAAAAAAAGCAACATATTATAAATAGACATCTTTGGAAATAAACTTCAGAAGCCTCTAGAGAGCTTGAGAAAATAACTATCTTGCACAGCATTAAGTGGAAGGAGTTCCCCTAAGGGAATCAAGGGATCAGAGATATCCTGTCTTGGTTAGTCTTTGATAAGTTTGCATCTATGTCTTTTTCTTACTGCTGGTAATAAGTTGAGAGATGGATTGTTACATGGAGGCAAATGGCAAAATTGTTTCTTTGGTAGAGAATGCTAAAACTGACTGATTTTTTGGGGAATTACATTAGCACAATTTCACACCCTATTCAAGTTGCACAAGGGGAAATGGATTCAGGGTTTTCTTTCTCCCCTTTTCACGACCTCGTTGTGTAGCCCTGAACAAAACGACTCAGAACTACTTCAAGCATAAAATAAATCTGTTCTGATGAAACTAAATATAAAACATCATTCTCTGCTGATCTCAACTAGTGTTTTTTGACAGACTTAAAGAAACATCTTTAAGTTTCTCAAAGATACACAAAACAAAGCAGAATTTTCTCATTTTCATAAGTCAAAAATTTCAGAATTCTTGTGGGTAGATGAAGAGAGCAGGACTCACCTCACCTAAATTAAGGCATGAACAGAATGGATACTGATCTCCGCATGTGGTTAGATGAATGTCACTTAAAAACATTGGAAACTAAAGCTCTTCCATGTAAGTGACCAATAAAAAAACTACTAACCAATTTGCTGTAAATAAGTGCAATCGCTCATTTAAAAGTAATACAGAATCAAATAAATTCTGTCATAAGGTCTAAAAACCATCTGGAAGTTATATTTCTTTTCTGAGAGATTTCTAATTGTCAAAGTGAATGTGCTTTCTCCCAAACTCTGAAGGCTTTTTGTTTGCTTGGTTGGTTGGTTTAGATTTATTTTATTATTCTATTTTATTGTATTTGTTGTATTTTTAAGAATAGGAGTATTGCCATTTAATCAAGTCTTCTTCTGGTTTCCTTTCTTACCCATATTTAGTGATGGAGTTGCCTCTTAGAAAGAAATCTAGACCCAGCACTTTAACCAATAGTTGCCTATAGCCCAAGACTGAAATATGATTTAAATCTATCTATTCAATTCCATGTACCTGTAACCTCTTATTCTGAGGAACTGGAGTACTTGAAGTCAGAGATTTAAGACACTTGGTATACTAATAAATACACGAACCATAAGATATACGCCAGCTAGCATAACATTAAAATTTGCCCTTCTGAAAACTGAGCTGCTACACTAAAATCACTAAAATGGAACAAAATCTTATGTTGCACTGGAAACTCAAAAAGAGACAAAGTGCTGTAAATATAACTGTCACACTGTTGGCCACTCTTCTTTTGAGTATTTCCATTCATACATGGCTTCATATGATCAATTAGTATTTCCTGAATTTGCTCTTTGCTCTCTTTTTTTTTTTTTTCTTAGGGTGTTAGAACTCATAGGAGACAAATAATTCCTGGAAACATGTCAATTGTGAAGACACATCACTTTAAGAAAAACAGGAAAGATAAATAATAATAAAGTTGGAAAATTCCAATTTAACCTTGTCAGAGCAGAATATGTAGTAATTATTTAGAATTACTATTGTCTTGTGTTTAAAAAGAAGTTAAAATTGGGAAAAGGTAAATTGATTTCAACAAAACACAGGAATTAAACACTTTATGAGCTTTATTTTGCATAAGATTGCAAAGCAATGATTCTGTTTGTTTTGAATAAGAGAAGAAAGCAGAATTCTTACTCTTTAGCAATGAAAACATCAGTTTCTTTTCTACTTTTGTTACAAACCTATTGCTAACAAGAGAAAAATCACATGCCTAAGAAGCCAGGAAGTCATCTAAGCCAAGCCCCACAAAGACATAATTTTTATGGCCCTAATTCCCTCAAAATATCTCAATATGACATTATTTAGATGCTAGAAACTTCCTCAGAACAGGAAGCAAGTATGCAGAAAAGACATGAAAAATGAAACTTCTACAAGCCTAACCATGTTAACAACATATTCATGTAATAAATGGACAGAAATACAATATGTACACCATGTTTTGTATGAATCATTTATTTAACCTTCATACATATCCTAGTAAACTTTTTTTTTTTTTCCTCCTAGACAATTAAATGTCATTAATATAGAAATAATACAGAATACATTTTGGCAATATCTTTCAAAGTCATAGGAGCATTTTTATTCATCTGAAGAATTTGAAATAACTCAATGGGTGTAAACTTAGGAATGGGAACGTTGACATGTGACAAGTTTTGAATCTGACCCAGCCCTATATAAACAATGTTAAGAATTACCAGTCATACAGTGAATACAAAAACCCAGGAATCTGCCATGCACTCCTCTACCTGTAGCATAATATCAGAGGAAGATCTTAACAACACAGAAACAAAGTTTTGCCATTGACTTACCAAGGACTGAATCTCACTCCTGGAATTTCAGATAAAACAAACAAACAAACAAACAAATAAATAAATAAATAAATAAATAAATAATATATCCAAATATAAATAAGCTAGACATCTCTTCACTTTCCTGTTTTCCATTTTTTACCAACATATTCTGCTCTGTTTCAAATATTTGTCTTATGTAAAATGCTCCCTCTCTTTCAGTAAAAAACAGAAAACTTATCACAACACTATCACTGTATTTTTTAATGAGACCGGTTTGGAAACAATATTTTTAGGTAGACAAGTTGGGATATTGCTAGTAGTGCAGAGGAGGATACTCACAAGAGCCTTTGTGGTCTTTGACCACATGAGGCCTAACCAGCCTTGGATGCATTCCTCTCCAATTCTGCCCTTTATTAGCCTCCTTAAAACCCATTAGTGACCTGAAACTTACAGGAGTTTTTTGTCTGCTGGAGCTGAAACTTCTTGCTTGCACTTCTCCTCTCTACTATAAGATTTTTACTTTAATGATGAAGAAGGGAAGCAAACATTATAGACTGATTGCAGAGAGATTTGCAATGTCCCTGCTTGGGCTACTCTTTATTACTGCAATATAAAAGACAATTTAAACATGGTATTCAAGTGTATGAAGAGAAATTCAGTAATACCTGTGTATTATATGCACTTTCTATAATTATTATTCCATTGTATAAGTGTAATTTTAGAATCTTGAACTAATATTGAAGATAGTTTTTTATGAGAGTTTTTAAAGGTTTAAGCAATTACCATTCACAAATGTTTTTATTTAACCTTAGAAAATGTAATCAATCATAATAAAATAACAATTACACAGGGAAGCATCTCCTAATGTTTTATCTCACAAGCCATTCTTGCCAAACAAAAGAAGCTGAAATGACCTAGTTACAAGAATCCTTTCCTTTTTGCATCCTGACAAGGATCTACAGGCCCTGAAGGAACCTGGATCCAGCATTTTCTTCCCTGGAGAAAAATTATTAACACTAATCCTTGTCTTTGAACACAGCAACCTTTTGATTGGTGTAATTGAGCTATAGTACCTCACTTTTCTGCGTCTGTCACAGCATCCTATAGACGCAGTAAGATGCAGCATAACTGAATTCATAAGCCTTGTACAGAAAGGGTCAGAGTACTAATATGTTAATAATGTGCTAGCTTGCAAATTATTATTTCTTTTTTATTATTTTTACTTTTTGTTTATATATATATATATATAAAGTCTCAGTTAATTACATTGTAAGGTTTGCAGCCAAGCTGAATTTTACTCCTGTAAATTTGCAATTCTGTGTTCTTAAGTAGATAAAATGAGAGAAATCCATTACAAATTGGTTAAAATGTGTGACCCTGATATTTGGCATCTGGTTTTATAGATGCTCAATAGCACATGTGTAACTATCTACTACATGTCTGAGCACGCAAAATTAAAAATGCTTGCTCCTGGGCCACATCATATGTTGAAAAGAACAACCAAAAGCAGTGAAGATATGGAGGACTTAAACCCTCTGTCATTTTCCAGCCTGGACCAGTGTGCTATAAGCCAAACCACCTGAAAATATTCCTCCTTCAGTCTCTCTTCTCCGTGGTTCCTCCTCTGTCACACACAGAGACACACATGCCTCCTATCCCATATTTCACCTTCTCAAATGTCAAATATAATTAGTTCTTGTTTGCTGTAGGCTAGAGTATGGACATAGTCTATGTCTGAGTTGACTCAAGGGAAATGGCTTCAGGTTGGACCAGCAGAGGTTTAGGTTGGATATTAGGAAAAATATTATTTTTTGAAAGGGTTGTGAGGAATAGGAACAGGCTCAGGGAAGCAGTTTAGTCACCATCCCTGGAGGTATTCAGAAAATGTGTAGATGTGTTGCTTAGGGACATGGTTTAGTGGTAGACTTGTCAGTGCTAGGTTAACAGTTAGGATTGATATCTTGGAGGTCTTTTCCATCCTAAAGGACTCTATGATTCTATGATATGTTATGATCTGTTGTGGATGAAGCCAACTGGACAGTTCAAGTAAGCAGAATGGAAAGCTTGGGTTTATGAAGATTTTGTATTTCTTTAAGGCACTGGTAATGCCAGGCTTTGTGATTTTGAAAGACTATCTTCAAGTAAAAAAAGAGGCCTTTCAATGTCAGCTTAATTAGTCTGGTTGCACAAAGAAAATAATGACAGAAGTAGATTCCAGAAAAGGGAAAACTGGAGAGAATCAATATAGCAGGTTAATAAAGCATAATATGGTTAAACAGGAAGACTGCAAGGGACAGTCTTCATACAAAGGTTACCAAAGTCTGTGGAATGTCTCCCCATGCCTTGAGCTGCCTTTGGATCAAATCTATAATAAGAAGAAAATAGAAGAAGTAAACAAATTAGAAGAAGGATAGGGAGGAACAAAAGAAAGGGTGATGGATTAAATGGAGGGTGTACACACAAAATAAACAGAGAAAACAAAAGTGCTTAGGGTAGATGATCTACATTGAGAATTAAGGGAAAATTAAAAATTAAAAAAAAAAAAAAGTGTAGGAAAGTTGGAGTAGGGTTTTTCCCACCCATCTATTCTGAAAGTGCCAAAAACATTTCTAATTAAAAATGGCTTCATTCTGAGTCATACGCTTAAGGAATGTGAAACCTCTCTGCTTAGAATCCATCCCCACACGTTTTTCATACAGAAAATCTCTTTGTGATTGTGCAGATACACAACCATGGTGTCAAAGGTACTTTTTTTAAGCATTTCCTTTCTCCATTTGAACCTTCTTATCATTGTTTTTTCAAATTAGGACTGAATGTAACATCCAGGAAAGAACTAAGTTAAGGTTGCTTCTCAGTTTTGTCTCTCATGAAAGAAAAAAGTCAGAATCTCTATTTATGTTTAAAGTCAAGCAACTTTGAGCTCAATTTGCACCTTTCTTTTAGTGGGACAAGTAATATAAAATTATGTACCTAAAAGTCCAGATGGACAGCCTCACTTTTCCTTGCAAGCTGAACTTCTCTGCTGAGAACTAAGACAGGTCATGTCACATGGGATTGGTCTCATCTAACTTTAAAGATCTGCAGAGTAGGCACCTACATCTGAGACAGTTACCCCTGCACTCAACTGGGAGAAATAGGCAACTTTAGGAAACAATTTGTCTAATGTAGTTGAGTTTCTGCTTCAGGAGGGGATATGCTGTGTACATCACAGATGTCTGAACTTGATCAAACTGCTTCCACACATTAATTTTGCTTGCATGTTTGCTCTCTATGGACCTTTTCCTGAGCTTTACCCAACTTAGATTCTGTTTAGATTCTCTTCACAAGAGGAAAAAAAAAAAAAAAGAAAAAAAAAAAAGAGAGAGAAAAGTGTTTGTTTTGAATGCTACTAAACATTCAAATATCAATGCAGTGATTTGCATTGATATTTGCACTGATATCAATATCAGTGCATATCAATGCATTGATTTGCACAAAGCCAGATTAGCTGTTTTCTATATTCAACTGGAGAGGAGTTAACAAATGTATTCGCTGTAGCTCAACCAAATTTTTCATTTGCATTCTACTTTAAATTAGTAGGAAGACTGGAAAAGAAATATTTTCTGATTTTGGCTTGTGGAGGAGTAAGAATATGTTTATGTCCAACTTATAGCACCACAGGGATTCAGCTATAGCTCAGGTCTCTAGGTCAAGAAATATAAATCTTATTACTGTAACACATGTAGGTCTGCTGATACTACTATATATTTATATCAGTGGGACTTGAAATACTACATGCATCATTCCATTCAGTCTTAAAATAATGAAAGCCTTAATTTTATTGCATGCATCTGTTCTTATGTGTTTTCACAATAATAGTGTTCCTACTCTTCCAAAGAATTGAGAAAAGACATAGTCTGCAGAGATATCTCATCTGATAAGTGATAAGTCAACAACTGAATACAATTTGTGAATAAAATTTATAGCTGACCTTAGGAGATGTCTTTGTACTACTCCTTCCAAGGCTCAGTTTGTTTTTCTTCCATGAATGCATCTGGAAAATAAATAAATAAATAAATTTGTCTCCTTTTGCCTTTGTTTCCCTCTCCTTTTCATCTAGCTAATGTGTAAAACCTTGACCTCAAGGACTGTTTAGTAGTAAGTGTATAGTGCCTGGCACAAGGAAGCCTGAACCCTCTTTTGTGGCTTCTACTATATTAGTAATAGTAATAATAGTATTTTTGAAGATCTATTAAAGTACCTATCACTGACTGGAGATAGAATCTCAGTAAACATTAAACCACACTGTAGTATATATTCTTACAAGTACTGCATCAAATTGAATTTGTTGGAATATGAAATGGCATTCTACGAAGCACTGACTGTTTCTGTCAGGATACATGAACAATAATCAGATCATCGAAATGTTTTTCACTCACACCCGGATGCCACAGCCCCCCCAGAGGATGCTGCTGCCACTGCCATGATGTGATAGTTGTTCTCATAACAACTACTATGCCTCTACAGTTGGAGCTCAGGACAAGGATCCATTTTAAAATACCCAGTTGTGAACTGCAACTCAGCAGCAACTACCTCTGAAGGAAAGAGGAGCCATTGTGGGAACCTTCAACAATCCCAGTTAAAGCTATACATCCTTGTGAAGAGGAGCCCGTGATGTCAAAACAGACTTTCCTCACCAGTAGCATACATTATAATAGATGATTTTCAGCTCTGCGTACCCCTTAAAAAGCATATTGAAACCAATAGCCAATGACCTGTTATCAGGTGATGATCTAGGCTGGTGGTTTTAATGGTCTTACTGATTTGCAGTGTCAGCTAAGTGTTACACAAAAGCCTTACCTGATAGCCAGGCTGTTTTCACACCACAGATAATCTGCTGGATATAAAGAGGCAATAGGCTGAGCAACATCAGCATACCCCACTCCTCCAACTTCGCCATGGTGGTGACAGGTTTGTGCTTGAGGTGTTGTGCAAGAGGAAGCATAGCTTATTTGTCCACATAACAATTGCACCCTACCACCACAACACCTGATGGGTAGTGCAGTAGTGAACAAGAGATTTCTGCTTACTTTAGAAGAGATATGAAAAAAAAAATGCTTTTGTTATGATGAAATGCTTGGAAGAACTAGGGACTTACATCTAACATGGAAAAATACGTTCTTGACTTGACTACACAGGTATATTAAGATATGGATCTGGAGCTGGATATAAAGACACTACAAGTTTAACAGGTGATATTGTGGGTTGGGGTTGCTCTCTGGTGTACGGTGCATGTTGCTGCCTCTCTCATGCACTGATCAAAATGCCTGACACAAAATAAAGATGCAGAATGAAGCACAGTGCATTCCAAAAGGATTGTCAGTCTCAGATAAACCAGTATTCTTCATGTGAACCATTTAGTTTGAAAATATATATGAGTCCCATTCTGCACACTTGCTGTCAGCAGTTCTAACGCACTTGAATAACCATAATGACAACAACGGGTCTGCTTGTGTGGATAGCTGTTATATGAGCAGAGACTTAACAAAGCCATTTATCTGTGAACATTTTGATAGCCCTACCCCACAGTGTGGGGCCCTAGCATCTACAGTTTCAAACTACCATTTAGTTTCAATATATCATATGCCAGCACTTGTTTGTCTAAACACATCATTCAGGAAAACACATTAGTGTTTTTAGTCAATTATCTACTCCATTTGTTTTCTTAGCTGTATGTGCTTTTGAATGGTTATCTCAGCTTGGTACTGTGGTTCTGTGAGGTGTGTCCAACACTTAGAATACAATATTTCTCATGCTTACTGAAGCAGAGAAAAAATAGTGGAAATCACCAACAATGAACTTCACATACTTCTGCTGTATACAGCATGCATGTTTGAGTCTAACCCTTCAATGCTTTCATATTAAAAATTCCCACGAAACCTGAGACAGTCTTTGCTGAATCTAAAAGCCCTGCAGGATCAGTCCCTTAATGAATACTTTAATGTTTCTGCAGGTGTATTGAAAATAGCTAGGTGCTTAGGGATTTCTGACTAGTACTGATATGACTGATAGGTAATTCTATGAAAAATCAACGCTTTGTCTGGGAATAGAACTTCTTCAATTTTGTAGTCATCGGTGCATTTTCATAAATTCACAGAAAACAGGACTGAAAGGACTTCTTGTGCCATCTAGCCCATCAGCTTGCAATAGTGCTTATATATTTCCCCTCAATTTTAGCAAGAGTGGAACTACAGGCAGATAGAGGTCAGCCCTAAGATTTAAGTTTCCACAGGACTCTCTTATCCTTCTTTCAAAAATTGGCTCTGAAGTGCCACAAAAAAAAAATAGGGGTCCTCGTCCTTTCCACTGTTCAACAGGATCCAAGAAAAGAACACCACATCCTCTTCACTCAAGATCTCAGGATGGATTTGAACTACAGTTGCTGAGGTGAAAGAGCTTGACAAGGCACACTGCTGTCTTCCTCTAAACTGCTGGAATGGCATCAAAATATTTTATTCTATGCATCTCTCCCACACTTTATTCTGGTTGGAAATAATATGCTGTGTAGTGAGTTTAAGATAATAGCAAAGTATCTAATTCAAACCAACTGAACTAATTGGACAAAAAAAAAAAAAGATGCAAACAGCCCAGCCTACCAGACTGTATTTAAAACAATTGTTAGCAATCTATAAATCCTGCTGAATTGTTTGATTTCATTAAAGATGTATTTGTTACTAAGCAGCTGGCACCCAAACAGCTGCTTTAAATAGAGAGAGATTTTTTTCCTCCTCTGTTTTACCATGTTCTTCATTATTTTATTTGCACATTTTCAGAGACAATGACTACTGAATAAAATCAAAATGCAGATAAGCAAATCACATCTTCGCATGAGCCTGTGGTGGGTCAGGAGAATGGATAGCAGAAATGACAGACTGCTTTCCTTTCTACTATCCCTGAACATTGTTTTTCAGACTTTCAGCAATCAGTCATGACTGTAAAACCAACCTTGGTACTGCCCCACTGATAAATAATAAATACATCATAGCTTCCTTACAAAGCCCTGAATTTTGTTTTCTGTTAATACTGACTTTAACATTAATATCCATCGAACAGTGTTAGCTCACAAAATGAGGATTTCCCAATGTTTTAAATGTGCTTCATAGTGGACCCAGGTCCTTTTAAAACACACTTTAAAGCAGATTTAAACTGGACCCTACCCAGGTGATACCTCTGCCCCATTATGTAACAGATAATGGGGCTAATAGTTTTTGTGAAATGTTTTGGTAGCAAAGCAGGTAACTTTCCTCTGTGGTTATGTTGTCACTAAGCAAGGTGGAACATGAGACAGCTTTTAGAAAGGAAGTTAAGTTTTTCTCTCCTCATCATCCTCCAGTAAAGATGGGCTTTGAAGCTATGGATATGTTTGCAGCAATGCTATTGACTTCATAGTGAAGTATCCTTTATTGTTGTTATTATTAACATTTAATTGGAGGCTTTTATTTCTAATCTGAAAACCCTAGTTCTTCATCAGACCTTCATTGCTCTCATACATTCATCTGTTTTTATGTTGTCTGTGTAGGCTGCAATGCACATCCACAACCTTCAGCTAACCTGCTAGTTGTTCAGTTTTTCTTCTCTTCACCTGGCTAAGAGGAGCTGTGCATGGGCTCTTCCAGGCAAGCCTCAGCACCTCTCCTCAGTGGTGTTCCCAAACAGTCCAGTGACCTGGAGACCTTAGAGTTGGACATTAGAGTACGTATAAAGTCGTAGTGATGTTTAGGCTTGACATCAGGAGGGGGTTCTTCACAGAGAGAGTGGTTGCACACTGGAACAGGCTCCCCAGGGAAGTGGTCACTGCACCGAGCCTGACTGAATTTAAGAAGAGATTGGACTGTGCACTTAGTCACATGGTCTGAACTTTTGGGTAGACCTGTGCGGTGTCAAGAGTTGGACTTGATGATCCTTAAGGGTCCCTTCCAACTCAGGATATTCTATGATTCTATGATTCTATGTCATTTAGGGTATAGCATGAGATAGAGTCGGGTGGTTATTTTTAAATGAATTATTGTTTGAATTGAAGAAATTGCAAACCCAGAATGGTTTAGCTAACAAAGAAACACAGGAAAAAAAAAAAAAAAAAAAAAAAAAAAAAAAAGTAGAGGTAAAAGTACTAGAATTCAAACCTCTGCTGAAACAGTCATCATACACAACTGCACAGTCCCAATGATATGGTTGTTCATGGTATATATGTGGCTCTGGTGACATTCACTGATATAGATGAGCACTTTCATGAAGTTGTTGCATCAAGGACTTTTGTTTGATACTTTCTGTATGACTGGTCCAGGCAGATGAAACCTCAAACTAAACCAAAATTAGACTGATACCTCCTTGAATATAAAAAGAAAGAAAAGGAATGAATTGCATTGATGATGTTTTATTCTAACTTCCCTTTGAATTTTATGAGACAGATCCTGAACGGACGTCATGAGAACTATGCTGATGTACACAACCTTAATCCAAACACAACTCAAAGGCCTAATTACTGAAACATCACACAGGAGTATATTCTTGCAGCATTTCAGACTATTTGACAACCAGGTGGTGGCATGAATATCCTAAAAAGAAAGCTTGTCTGTCAGCCTTGTCTCTAGACCAAAGAAGTTTGGATAAGCATGCAAACTTTTTGGATGCATATTGCAAACATTTTGAAGTCTGCCCTACACTAATTATCTGTCACATCTCCACTTACGGTCATGCAGGTTCTTTGCAGCCAGCCACAAGAGAAAGGAAGCAGTAGGTATCTTTTTAATATCCATCTATTCCTCTGTAGTTTAAAAAATAAAATAAAATAAAATAATAATTCTATTTTAGACAGGCAGAATGTTTCAATGGAACTTTAGATTCATCCTAACATCTTAGGCCCTGCTGTGCTGACCCTCCCCTCTCCCTCTGCTATCTGCAGAATTTGTATGCAAAATCCACAAAAAGATTTTGGAATAGGCCATCCATCCCAAAGCTTTTGACAAGGAACAGGGACTGCTTAAAAGAAAAGGTCTTTTGAAGCAGTGTTTCTTTTTTTTTTTTCTTGTCCTTTTTTCACCCTGAATTCATGCACCCTTAACGACTTCACTGGTACTTTAGCCTGTGTGGGCTTCGTCCAGCACAATAAATGAAAGTGTGCAAACCCTCTTTGTTTAACATACTGTTGGAAGGTAGAGGCTGTGTATGGTATAAAAGAACCCAGCTTGCTTAGGAGGCGTATGTCCAGTGGTTATCAATTCCTGTTATAAACCAGAGGACAACATGTTTTCACAATAAAATATGTATATTACATAACATTTTTGGCCAGAAGTTTTCAAGCAGAGAAGTTAATAGCAACTTCTCCCGTTGAAGCTGGAGTGAGAATAACTTTTAGGCAGGAATTGAAAGAATGGCTTTTCGTATATCCATGCAGATTAAGTAGGGCATAGAGAACTAAGATAGGTCATCTGCCCACATCAGTTTCAGGCAGCTGAATGTTACATCTAAGGCTTAATCCTTCAATATCCAGTCCATTACTTACTGTGTGCATCAAAATTTTAGTTAGCATCTAAAAGGATCAGGTTACATATGTATATACACCCATTGTCCCAGTTCAGTAAATCAGCAGGTGATGATCCCAAAACAGAAGGAATTTTCAAACATTATGTTTTATTCCTGGCTGTCTTGAGCATGGCTGGGACTTTTCTACAGCCAACTAAATCCTTTGTACATAACGCTATATACAAAATTTGACTGCAGGTTACACTTTGTCTGGACCTTATGGTCATTCGTAAATGCTCGCTTTTGTAAAAGCTGGGTGACAGACTGCCAGAGTTGCTCAAAAGTGATCATGTGAAATTCTCAATGTTATCTAATACAGTAGGGTGGTGAGACATTAGAACAAGTTGCCCAGAGAAGCTGTTGATGCTCCAGCCCTGGAAGTATTCAAAGCCAGGCTGAATGATGCTTTGTCAACCTGATCTAGTGAAAGGTGTCCCTGCCCATGGCAGGGGCATTGGAACTTGCTGGTCTTTAATGGTCCCTTCCAACCTTCCAACCCAAATTATTATATTATTTTGTGATTGCTCTCTAGTAACCCTACTGGTACTGTTTACATATGATGTAAATCATGTCTCCATGCACAAAATAATAATAATAATATATATATATATATATATATACAGAAAGCTTAGACATATGGTTGCGTAGTCATAGCTCAACATGTTAACGTGCATCAGCTCAGCTGAGTCAGGTTCATGGTAACAGCATTTGTATATGGTTAAAACACTAATTATTACATCTTGAGTGAATATCTCATTCACATGCAGTTGGAGTGGTCTAACTGTATCCAAAGACAGTTATGACAGTTCAGTTTATGCAGAAATCCATTAGTGAGTCTAAGTCCCAATTTAAATGGTGTTACTTTAACTGAATGCATTCAGCCAGTTCATGACCCTGCTTATTTCATCTGAAAGGTCTTATTTGTCAATTTAAATTAACCCTGTAAAATTAGAGATTTAAACTCTGTCAATAGTATTCAGACTTCAATGAAGGGAAAAACTGTCCATCCTGCTTTTTTTACTACTAAGCCACATCATTGTCAACTTGGACTTTTCTTGAGAGAGATGTTATCCTCTGATTAATATCACACTGGTATACTTCCCTCCCTGACTTGGTGCTACAGAATTCAGATGAAGTCCTACACAAAAATACAAGTGTCCAGAGCACTGTCAGAGTTATACAAGGACTGAGGGTGTCACCACACTTCTGCCTCGGAGGTAGCAGAATAATAGCATAATAATAATATAATAATAATGATAATAAGGAGCACACAATAATATTATAATAATAAAATAATAATGAGCACAATAATAGACTACAAATACAGTTTCGGTAGTATGATCTGGCTTAGAAAACAAATCAAGACTCTTCTACCAGAACTGTTTAAGCTAACCCAGGTCTTTTTGTCAGGCCCATGTTAGGTTGAAGCTAGGTATGTCTTTCAAAGGAGACAAAAGGAACAAATTTTCAGTCATGGAGATGAATTTAAATGAGATAACAGATTAAAAGTTCAAGCTCAGTTTGCCTGTGCTCGCAGCTGCTCAAAACCTATGCAGCTATGTAACTGCTTTGAAGAAAAGGGAGAGCGGGCTGCAATACTAAACCTCTCTACAGGTTCCCATGCTAACCAGCTTTTGGGCAGCTTAAAGTTAGGACAGTGTGTGTTCACATCTGTCTACAATATGTTGGGACAACCTATCTTGCTTAAAATGTTAAAAGGAAAAAGATGGGGTATGAAGAATTTGTAGGAGAACATACAACTCACCTACGTATGTCAAAACAGCCTTAAATATAAGTTTTTATGTGAAAACATACTATTTTGTAAATCTTTGGAGATTTCATCTCCCCACGACATACATACTTTTACTCACCTCCCAGACACTCAGTTTTAAATAAAACTCAAGTATCTCCTGTAAATGATTCACAAAAGTCTCACCAGTCATACGACATTTAGCAGGGAAAAAAAAAAAAAAAAAAAAAGAGAGAGAGAAAAAAAAAAAAACAATTAGGAGGAATATTTAAGAGTATCTTTTTCATTATAGTTTGGGGAAACTTTTTTTTTTTTTATTTTCTTGATGATGTGTTGCATTGTGCTGTCACTTTGGGGTTTGTCAGTCACATCTGTTAATGTAATACAGTATGACTGACACAACATGTGACATGTCAGCATGAAATACATCACTTGGAAACTTTGGCAAACATATTGCAGCAAAAAGACTGCTTATATATTTTAAATTTTTTTTCTTTCCTTGTTTCTGTCTCCTTTCTTTCTCACCTTTTCTTCTTCTCTGTTCTTTCATTCTTACCTCCTTTCCTTCTTTCTTTCTCTTTCTTTCTTTCTTTCTTTCTTTCTTTCTTTCTTTCTTTCTTTCTTTCTTTCTTTCTCTCTCTCTCTCTCTCTCTCTCTTTCTCTCTCTCACTCTCTTACTTTCTCTCTTTCTCTCTCTCTTTTTCTCTCCTTTCCAACAAGTGGAAATATTTATTTCAAAGATAAAGACATAACTAAAAATAGTATACAGAATTATTTTCTAAGCTTAAGGACTTGCTGGTATTAATCATTGGAGAAATTGTGATCTCCTATATAGATACAGCATTTCAACAGGCTAATAATGTAATTTCCACCAGTGGACTGGAAAACAAAACAAAACAAAACAAATTAAAAAAGAAAAAACACAAATCAGCAATGAACACACACAAAATATATGCTTTTTAATCAACCATTAGCATACTGTTAGTTATCACAGTAGGCAGTGCAGCCTCTATAAAAGCAAGTTCTAGCCCTAGTGAAAATACTAATACAGACATAAAAATAACTTCACAATTTAACTAACTCATCACAATGACAGGGTGGAAGTCCAAGAAACTCCCAAGACTGATGCTGGCTTCTTTAGGCTAATGGGAAGCAGGACTGTTTTCACTTCTTCCTTTGAAAATACTGAAAATGCCTTAGTTGTCTGGTGTAAGCTTACCAGGAGTAGTCCATATTTTACTCTCTAGAATGTAAGTTGGTGCAAAGCAAAGTGCATTTGTGATGACAAATGTATAAATACCTCAGAAGATAGGAGACAGGAAGACATGCACAATTTAATTAACCTGAAGAAGTCAGTAAGCTTCTTTCCTGAATGTCTCACAAGACTGGGTATACTGTTCTTGAATGATAGTGGCATCTCAGATTTACCCAGTATTATCAAGGCAATCCGTCCTGGCCTATTACCAGCTAGTTTTGAACTCAGATTTTGGCCCCTGTGCAGAGCTGCTCATTATATTCCTTTATATTTTTCTGTTCTTTGTAGTTCATTACAAAATCTTCATTAAAGAATGAATGTATACCCAAAGTAAGCATAAATAAGAACATGGCAAGTGCAATAGGCACACAAAGTCAGAAACAAATGCCTGATAATTTGTTGTTGTTATTGTTAAAATAATTGCAATTTTTGCATTCTTTCTATTTAACATTGTGCTTAAATATTTTTTTACTTTCATAATACTGGAATTTGGCCCCTAATTTTCAAGAAATATACTGAGTATATAAATACATTTGCTATATATATATGTATGCTTCTTGATGGGACTTTAAATACAGCAAATGTAATTCAACCTTCTTTCTCTTGTATTTTCCTCCTTCTCTCTTTTCTCTCTTTCTCTCTTCCTAGAGCTTCCACCAAAATTGTAAGACAAACTTGTCACTCAAGCACTTGTGTGCTGTTATCTATGTTGTCCTAAGATCTTTGAGTGGTCTTTTTTATTTGCTTTGGGGGAATGTTACCAGCATATCTCAGAAATCAACTTTCTCAAGCACTGAATGTAGTATATTACTGGTCTTCCTTTTGTTTTGTTTTGTTTTGCTTTGCTTGTCTACGATGAAAAATTAGACAGTAGTACCTGAAAGTAGCTCTTCTATGAATAACAAATTTTTCTGCAATTTATCCTTTTTTTTTTTTTTTTTTTTTTTTTTCCTACTGCACTTTAATCTGTTATTTTTATCTCTATGGTGTGGTTTGGAAAAAAAAAAATGTTTGCTTTGTAACTAACTGTAAGAATAAGAGACACCCTGAAGTTTAACTGACTCTATCCATTACCGTGTGAACCACATCTTGCAGGCTTGCATAACAAACTCTTCTCAAGAGGTTCGTGGGAAAGGTATGAGGAGGGTTGCACACAGTCTGGTAAAGGAAGGATATTCAGTGCTGCTGTTCTTACATACTTGTACTTTTATCACTTCCTATCATCTCACTGGTCGTTAACCTCAAAAGTAGGACAAACTGCTAGAAGTGCTATTATGAAGCATTTATTGGGTATCACACAATTGGTTAGAAGCAGAAACCAGTGCAACAGTTAATAGCTGTATTAGCAGCCAGTGATACCCAGCAATCATAAAGTTCACTATTCCTTACTGCCTGATGTGCTTTAACTTGTTTTCACACAACATTGGAGGGCCTTGGTAAACGCACAACAGAAAAGCATTTAGGATCTTAACCTGACATTTACTGAGTAGCTCTATGCTGCTGTTGTAAGAGCCCTTCTGGGGTTTGCATTAGCAGAAGTCCAGAGATTTTGCGACTTGCCAAATGTAGTAGAGAGCAAAAGCCATCCAACACCTGTGAAAATTGCCCTCTCAGTTTTAGTGCTGCCCAGGAAAGGAATCACTGGGGGAGAGAGCAGACATTACGGTTTAAAGAAACGGTGTGTGTGGAGGGGCTGGTTTCAGCTGATTAAAAGGAAAGAGAGAAGGAGGGGGAGGGAGGGAGAAGAAAGGGAGAAGAAAGGCAGAGATCTGAGTTTTGCAAGGGATATCATTTAGGCATATCAGCTCCCAACAGCCTGAGGGGCACAGCCAGCAAGATGTAGTTACCCTGACCAGAAGACCATTGTACATCGAGGAGTCGGTGACCCATAGTAATGTTAACCTGAGTACACCCATGCCTGTGTTGTGCTGCACATATAGCGTGGCCTTCAGACCTGTGTTGTTCTGCAAAATCCCTTGCCCACAGGATAAATTCTACCAGCTTGTTGTAACAGAGGAGCCTGCAGACAGCTCTCACTTGGTAGGAGCAACTACGCCACCTGTGTGGCTCTGTTTTTTTTATCTAACAGTGCAGCATGAGAACATCCATTCTGTTTGACTGTAGAAATGATAAATAGAATTGTTTCCTTGTAAGAAAATTATGTAATATATTGAAAGACCAAAATGGGAGGATTTCTGCTATAGATGGGGTCTGTATAGTATGCTGCACATGAGTCCTGTTTGATGCTACACAGCTCAGGGCAGTCCAGCATCGAAAAGAATGTAAGGTTATCTGTGCTATTCTTATACTGTTAGCTCTAATAAAAGGCATTTTAAATAATGACTTACAGAGTCTGAGTGCCTTTGTTATCAGGATCATACTGGACCTGCACCTCCTGATGCAAAACACCAGGCAGGCTGCAGACATGGCTCAAGATGCTTAAAGGGGCCTATGCGAGCCCCTCACTCAGGTGGAAGATGAGAATAGGAGAAGAGATTTTGAACTCACTTTAGCAAAGTTAAAAAAGCCTCTCCTTATTCTGAGAGGAAGGATGGTAAGTTCCATCCCCATCCTTACATGCAAAGTGCCACTCTAGATCAATCAAAGAGGAGCTCTAATCCCAAATCAGGCACTTCCATGGGTTGCACAGGATCTATAGGCTCTGGTATGTAAGTAATGTGGTGCAAGCTGTCACAAAATGTAATGCTTTGGATTTTCCCCAAAAGAACAACCACATTTCTAGATTCTAATTTCACAAACAGGAATAAAATCAAGGAGGGGGAGATCAATGTTTCTGGACTGCTATTTCAACACTCAGCAAACCATATGTGTATGAAAACAATTACCTTTAGATGAAAGAATGATGAGTGCATTAAGTGAACATAGTAGAAGATGACTCATAAAATATTCCATAGTCATTAATGCACAGAGTGGTTAACTAGAGAAATAAAGAATTAAAGGGTTGGACCTCTCATTAATACTAAACTTGTCTGCCTGTTTCTATATTTTACAGCTATCTGGTATACTTGCATATATCTCATTTACAGTGTGGGCTAAGTAATGTCCACTATAGTTAATGTTTTTGGCATAATCATATATTCCTGAAAGAGTATTTTGAGACTAAAACATTTCAACATTGTTCTTTTATCTACAGTTAATTTATGCTTCAAGGAGACAGAGGTTAAATCTGTGTAACTAACTGATTTTTCACCTTCTTGGTTTCCCAAAAAATCCATCACTGTTCGCATGGACATGCTACATTGTTTTGGGTCATCCTGAAATTATTTTTCAGGATTCTTGGCAGTTAGCATAATATTATTTCTGGTTGAAACAACTTTTTTGTTCAGCCTGGAAAAAATATTTCAGTTAAGTTTTGGTTATTTTTAATAACAGAAGAGAACTTAGGCAATGAAAGGCTAACTTCAAAATGGGATTCAACTACTACTTGCAAAACCCAGAAAGGACTATCGCTCTGCCCATGAGACCAGTGTTGAGGGGCTACTCTGTGGTATGGGAGAGACAAGTTTTAAATCCTTAAGGGCTTTGAGTTCTTGATTGTTCTGGGTGCTACAAGATTACTTCAGTCTGACTAAAATATTCTTAGAGACACCTTTGGGGAGGCATTTTTAGCACTCCTCTGATATGGATACTCATGTTCCTGACTTTTGCCAGTTAGTTATGTTGTAAAAGATGACTATTCTGAATGACTGAGAAGAGCTAAGTGACAACTGTAATTGGGCAGGCAGAAGCTAAAATTCATGGTCTGAAAGCAGCATAGCTACACTACATTCAGGATGCACCTGAGCTGCTGCTGAGCCTCTTCTGGTTCTATTGCCAGTTTAGTCCCATCTATAGCTCTGGCACTTCAGTATCATGCTGAATTGTAATCAGTATACAGTAGTTAAGCAGCATAGTTGTTAAGTACTAGGACTGACCCCACTTTCCCCAGACACACACATGAACACATACAAACTCCCTTCCCACAGAAGTTAGATCAGTCCTAGGTCATGTGTTCTGTTATGAAATTAGCCTTGAAGAGACTAAATTAAAAATACTTGCATTTTTCCATGCTTCAGATCTTCAGATACTTTTTTTTTTTTTTCCAAATACATTCATGAAATGTAGCTTGAATTCACATACACTTTCCACTTCACTATATATATATATATGGTTTTTTTTTTTGTTTTTTTTTTTTTGTTTTTTCCCCACTGGCTAAATTACTAACTGCAAACATTAGCTCGGGCTGAATGTTGGCAAAAACCTATTCCCTGCGAGGACACTCAGGCATTTGAGCAGGTTGGCTGGAGTCTCTGTCCCAGAGGTTTTTAAGACATGACTCAACAAAGCCCAGAGCAACCTAGTCTGATCTCATGGCTGACCCTACTCTGAGCAGCCAGTTGGTCTAGAGACCTCCTGAGGTCCATGCCAGCCTGGATTAGCCTGTGATCCTAAGATATTCAATTCCCTCTACTCCCACTGACTTCATTGGGAACAGCAGTTTTTCAGCATTACTATGAAAAGAGACTAGAAATATATTCATGAGATCAGATCTCACAGTGGTATAAACTGGCAAGCAATGGCTGAAGAGACAGCATTACCCAGAGACTAAGACACTATGCCAGGCCTCAGAAAATCTAGGCATCCCCTGAGATCGTCTTTTATTTCATACGTCTGTCTGTTCCTCCTTTATTTTTTTTTTTTTTTTCCCTCATATATTTCGACAGGGAGATTCTTTGGAGACCAACTGCCTCATGGCACTTACAGTCTATACAGTCTATAATAAAACTGGATTTCAATTTCACTTGGGATTTCAAGGCTCAGCTATTAGGTAAATAATAACAGTTCACTGCTTTCAGTGGATCTATACCAGTTTACACCCTCTTTAGGAACACTGAAGGCCAGAAGGATCATGTACTTTCAGATTACATGTTCTGACCTCCAAATATAAAATTCACTCAGTACTTAAGGCAGTGCAAATAATTATTATAGGATTGAAGCCCTGCAATAATATACTCTGTACTGTTTAAAATAAATAAATCAATTACAAATATAAATTTCCTGTATTGAAATGTCTATCCACAGGTTACAAAAGTCATCTCAAAATTGAATGTTAACAAATGGCTTCTCCATCAGCTTCCAACGGTTAGTATCTGGTATCTGAGAATACACTCAGACAAAATGGATTTAAATTTAACAAAGATAGGCACCTTTGAAAATTGACTATCAACAGGGAAGGACAGAATATCTCAAATATTTGCTTGCAAAAACTATATGCAAGTGCACAGACTGTCCATCAACATCCATGGAAAAAAACACTGCCCACATCAAAACCAGTAACTCCACATGCAAAAGACAGTGTCAAGGGGCAAAGTAGGATGGCTATATGCATGTATAACTGCAGAGTTCATGTCTGAAAAATTGTCGTCCTTGGCAGCCTGCCTGAGCAGAGGAGGATAGATCACCCTACAGAAAGGTGAGGCTTAAAATTATGAAATGGGTTAGCTTATCACTCACCCTGGCAGACTGTAAATACTATAAAATCCTCACTGACCATGGCTTGCAGTAAGGTATGTAACATAGTTCTGTATTTGCTCAGTGTCAAAAGAGGAAAATTCCTCCTACATATTTGCTCTTAGAAAGAAACCCAGACATTAGGCTCCATGCTCAGTAAGATCCTTTGTGGTTCAAACAATCTGTAGATCTTGTACACATTTGTCTTGTCATTCTATGTGAAAAGTCTACTCAGCAAGTGAGTTAGCTTCAAGGCACTCAAAATAAAAGACTAATTATTGAAATAATGCACTGTTCTTGAAGTCGTACCTGTTAACCTGTATATCAGTCATGTACATATGTGTCTACATGTACATGTAGATTAGAGTTAGAGATAGGTGTGCATTTCCAAACCATCTCAGCATATGTATTTAGTTTATAGATTTTGCAGAAGTTGTCAAGCATGTCCTCCATTCTGTATCATGTGCAATTTAGCACAGAACAGTCACCACCCAAGCTCCTGAGCATACAGGTAGCCTGAGCAAAGACTAATACATAGAAATTGAGGGTATTCCTGTCAGAACTCACAAAAGGCAATTAGACCTTTTTCCTCTCCACATAAGAATAAGACAACAGGCAAATAAATAGGGAAAGGAGGAAAAAAAAAAAAAAAAAAGAAAAGAAAAAAAAAAGATATGAGGACCAACAGACATAATCTGGTTAGAACTCTGTATCTACAAAATCCTTTGCACTGGGTCCTCAAAAAAGAAGATTTCAAGATACAGTCACTTTCCCCAGAGTCCCTGAGTACACAGGAGACACCCTCAAAGAGATCTGGTATCTGTGGGGAGTCTTAAGGTTCATAATGCCATGGACTTAGTTATGCACATGTCCTGGGTGCTTTTCTGGCGATATTGTCAATAGACAACATCTGCTTAATAGAGTTTTCCCCAGGCTGCCATATCCTATGTGAGGCCAGCGGAAGAGATGATAATTTGGAAGCCATGAACAGTTCATTGGTAATTCACTTCTGTGCAATGAGCCAACACAAATAGAGAAATTGGTCCAAATTGATTTCAAATATTTGAAAAGGACTAGGTGAATGTTTCATATGTTGGATTTCAGTTTGGGGATTTTTGGAGTGTTGTCACATAGCAGGCATAAATCATGCTTATTTTACAGAGTTCAATTAAAATCTTGTATTCAGAAGTATTATGTAAATTGATGGTTTAAAATTACTGAAGAGTGGTTACAAATATTACCAGGTTTCTTCGTGGTTATTTATATCTCTCATTCAGCTTAAAATCCTTTCTAAGCAATCTGTAAAATACCACACAGAAACTTCTTTATGGTACTTCTACTACTATTTAGTTAGTTTAATTACAGCAGTCTGTGATGACAGTGGCCATGGAAATCCTGAGAAAAAGAAAGAGCAGGAGGAGAAAGAGAGTCAGAAAGTCAGAGTTCTCTAAAACTAAAAGTGGCAGTGGGAGAAAGTGAAGTTAAAATTCATCCAAGGAATTAGTCTCAGTTTCAAAGTAATATTCATAGACCATTTAGAATGTCACCATGCTTCTTAAAAACTGTGATTGATGGTATCTGTTGGCAGGATAATGTAACATGAAAAAGAATATCGGACTGTATTACATTACTTTTTCCAATCATTTTTTTTCCTCTTTCCAAATTTTTTTTTTTTTTTTTTGCTTGAATTTTAATGTGTATGAGAGTCAGGGCCCTGCTATGGGCCAAACATGCTCTAAGCAAGAATCATACAGCCATCTCCAAAGGCTATGTCATCATGTCTTATTTGCCCCTTCACAGACCTGCACATGCTGCCCCCCATTTCACTCCACTCTGGGCAGCAACTCACAGCCTGGTTTTTCTGAATGACACTAACCCAAGAGATAGTTTTGAGATGTGATCAAGAGAGAACTAGAACACATGAGTGAATTAACTGGACCAATGTTATTAAAGTTCATTCTAGGAGTTGTGATTGAGAAAGATATTTTTTTATTTTGAAAACATCAGAATTATTTCATTTCTGGCTACTGTAGTCTGTGTTATACAATTAACAGAGATATATTTCAATTTAGAATCATTTTTCATTTTATTGTAGCTTTTTCAGTGACCCTGCCTTCCTACTCTGTGGAGGCAAGCACCTACCCTATGGAGGCAAGCACTTGATAAATGGAAAATAAGTCCTACCAGCATGTAGCAGTGAAGTACTTCATTGCCCACTTCTCATGCCCTTCCTTTACCATTTTGTCTTCTGATCTGTGCAATTCTCTTTCACTCATTATTAGTAAGGTTTCATTCCTTTCCTGCATTTCTTTCCAACCTGTTCTTCCCCTTGTTCTCCTTACTCTATGATCCACGCACACACACAGTTTGTCTACCTGCTAGTCTCGCTATGAAATAAAGGTCAGGAACATTTATGAGTCTATGAGTTTATGAGCCAACCTACTGAGACAGAACCAAACTGGATAGTCCTTTGAGCCTCACAGTTGCCGCTGAGACATTTAGGGTCCATCTTCTTTCCCTTGTGTCCTGTTTCTTCTCTGGTGAAAGTATCATGTTTTGCAGGTTATCTCAAATACCCAGGCTGTCAAGTCATGTGGTGCTACCTGAATGGGTTGTCAGTGTTTGTGGAGATGAACTAGTAGAACAATGTGAGTTAATATATCTATGTATCACAAGCGATATATCCGCAAGTTCACTTTTCAACCTGAAGATGGTGAAGACGTGGTGGAATAGACAGGGATGTTGTGGGTAGCACAAATGAGTTATGACCTAGCATCTGCCTTTGAACTACTAGGACCCATCCTTGCACTGTACTGATAGGCAGACACCAAGCCAAGAGGATCATCTTGAGCCGTCACAGACACAGTATTTCATGGGAAGAACATTTTCAGGAGACTTAAATCAATATTGTTTGTCAGCACTGGTTTCATGCACAAGTAATACCGGCAGCTACACTGTGAAGGCATGCTGGGTTCAAGATGAGCTCTCTCACCTTCTTCAGGCTCTGGCAAGGGAATTCAAGGTTTCCAATCAGAAAGGCAGAGCAAAATGCAGACATTGCAAACTCATGCAAATTGAGACTGAAACAAAGGTCAGTGCAAACCCTTGTGAACTACTGTTAATCTCAGAGATTTTCAGGGCTCTGATTGTGCATTTTAATACATTGGCAAAGGTTTTTGCTTTTGCAGAACTAATCAGGACACTGACTGGATCTCAGACCAAGAACCCAAAAGAGAATCAAAAACCTTTTATTTCCCTTGACAGAACAGGCAGAACATCAGGATAGTCAAACCCACTCCTTCAGGGCTTTAGTGATTGAAATTCTGTGTTTGCATACCAATTTTCCAGTTGATAACTCTTAGAGTTATCAGGACATAAAGACCTGAAAATGAGCACATTTCTAGATGACCATCAGTGTATAATTAGCCCATTAAAATTGTCAAGATGTTACTTTTGTTTAGTTAAAAGATGAATCAAAATCATTCTGTTATTTAAATATAGAAGAGGAGAAGAGGTGGTAGGTTGTGTCCCCTCTATCTCTACCCCACCTCCCCAGCTCCCTTTTCCAAAGAAAAAGCAAGCTTGTTCCTTCACCTGTGATTTATTATTAGGGGTGTGTTGCTGCTGAAACACTCTGTTGACACCCCAGATTGGCTTCAGGGTAATTCTGAACTGTTGATTTCACAGTAACTGGTAGCTGCAGGTAAGCAATGTTAAAGTCAATGAGAGCTGTGATGGAAATGTGTAAAGTTCTGCAAAATTTTAATCCTACTCAAAAAAATCAGACCTTAGGTTTTTCATAGGGAACATTCAAAGACAACTTTTGACTGCACCTCAATCCCCATATGTAAAATGGAGATGATAACAGCACCTTGGCTCACAAGGTTTCTGTAATGATCAGTTCATTCTGCTTGTACAGAACAGAGGATCAGAACTGCCAGTGCCCTGAAACTCCAGTCTTTTACATCAGACAGTGACCTGGCCTCAGGCAGAACATCATTCATGCCAAGAATTCTTCTTAATTGGTGGCCACGTAAGGCTGAGACATTGAAGTAGTTGTGCTGTGATGCAATGTATCATGAGACATGTACATGTATATTCTCAGATAAGAAAATGTGTTGCAAGGCAGCAGACTCATGTTTTTACATCAACAATTACATTTTGATTGTGATTTTCATTTTCCTAACATAGTTTTGAATGAAGAACTCTTGTGTTCACAAAGCTTGGAAAAAGCATGCACAGTGCTGTAGGAAACTAAAGCAGCCACATGATTTGAATTCATTAGTTCAGTTATTCCTTTTTTCCATAGTTTTTAATAGATGAACACTAAGAATAGATGATTTGCAATCATCAGCTGTGTGAAGCTTGCTCTGTATGCATGGCATAGCTTCCCCATGAAAAGCTTTGTTTGGAATGCAAAAATTTACTGGTGGAAAATTATACATATAAAATTTCCAGCACATTTCTGAAGAAGGATAGCAGGAGTGCTTCTGACAATTTGGCCCCAGAAGTCCCAAATCTGCAATGCTTGTTTGGATGAGTTTGCTTTATTTTTGTCAAACTATATATATATATATGTGTATATATATATATATATATATATATATTATTTTTTTTTTGCCTACCCAACTTGTACAAACTCTTTGCATATTTTTTTTTTATACACATGAATAAAAGATATTCCTGCAGACTGATGTAGTACACAGGCTTTCCAGATCAAATGTTTTCCTTCTCCAGGTGAAATGTGGAAATGAGAGATAGTGTTGTCATTATACTGTATTATTTGTTTGTTTGAACAAATATGGCCACAGCAATCATTTTCATCGATTTTCTAAGAATAACAGTTTTTTTAAACAGAAATCAATAAATGCAAAATTTTCCATAAAGCCTTCAGTGAAAAATATTCCTCCCTCAACCTCATGTATATTAAAGTGCACAGAATATGCTGACTAGCATAATGCAATAAAAGTGATTACTGGGAGGCAGTGGAGGTGATTAAATATCACACAGTAGTCAGAGTTACCTGAAAATATTATGCATCCAACACTCCAGAGACGAAAAAACATCACAACAAACAAGTTCTTTGGAAGTTCACAACTCCCAGCCAGCCACACTGCTCTGTACTTGGCTCTGCAGATGGGGTTTTAATGGATGCATGACAACAGCAGTCATTGTCTTATACAATACGAAGAAGTTCATCATTAGAAGGGAGGCAGATGAATGTCCGTTGTAACACACATATTTTGACAAGGAAAGTTTAGGTTCTCCTGAGAAAAAAACATAGGCAAAGAATCTGCCTGTTTATGACTGACGTGGTTAAATATTGAGGAGGTTGTTCAACTGGTTGCTGAGTGAACTGGAGAATTTACTGTTGGCACTAGGGAGACTAATTCCTCACTTGATGACTAGCTGACTTAGCCACACATTTCTAAGTCCAAAATACAGTAATGATTTAAAACAGGGAAAAATCATCAATTAGTCATTTTCAAACTCCCTCGAGGTATTGAAAGTATGGAAACTATTATATGCAGTGGGGAGAAGTAACTTAAGTCTTAGTGCAAAATATGTTGATGATGGCATGAAACTTTAACAAATACAAGATTCTTTGGGCTTCTTACTAAATTTATTGTCAATATGGGTGAAATTTGAGGAGGGAATATGAGTAATGAACCACAGATCAGAGAAATCCCCATAGATATCCTTCTATTCATTAGAACACATTCTCTGTTGAAACTGTACATATTGGAGTTGATTCTTTTTTACTGGACCTCTTCAAATCCTTCATCTCCCTGTAGTGCCAGACTGCAGCCCTTTGTGTCATTGCAGACCCCCACTTTTAATGCATCACCAGCTTGCCAATCTATTTTTTTTCAAAACTCTCTATGCCTTAATTTATTCCAGATCTTCCTTTAAATAACTGAGAAGCATGAGAAAAGTAACATAAACAATGGGTCTGGTCCCAGGAGTTCTCAAACACCTCCAGTTCCATACTGGCTTCACTGTAAACCATACATTTTCAGTGAACCTTCTCTGAATTCTGATTATTTCTCAAATATATTGACTCCAGACCCTTGATCGTAGATCTGTTCTATTTCTGTGCCATAAATACACACCAGTATATTTGACTGGAGCTGTATCATTTATCAGCAGTCCTGGCTATCAGGGGAGGTCATTGATTGGCGGCTAGTAAATATGACGCCCATCTACAAGAAGGGCCGGAGGGCAGACCTGGGGAACTATAGGCCTGTCAGTTTGACCTCAGTGCCAGGGAAGCTCATGGAGCAGATTATCTTGAGTGTCATCACGTGGTACTTACAGGGCAAGCAGGCAATCAGGCCCAGTCAGAATGGGTTTATGAAAGGTAGGTCCTGCTTGACGAACCTGATCTCCTTCTATGACAAAGTGATGTGCTTGGTGGATGAGGGAAAGGCTATGGGTGTGGTCTACCTTGACTTCAGCAAGGCTTTTGACACCGTTTCCCACAGCATTCTCCTCACGAAACTGGCTGCCCTTGGCTTGGACTGGTGTACGCTTCGTTGGGTTAGAGACTGGCTGGATAGCCGGGCCCAAAGAGTTGTGGTAAATGGAGTCAAGTCCAGTTGGAGGCCGGTCACTAGTGGCGTTCCCCAAGGCTCGGTGCTGGGGCCAGTCCTCTTTAATATCTTCATCAATGATCTGGATGAGGGCATTGAGTGCACCCTCAGTAAGTCCGCAGATGACACCAAGTTAGGTGCGTGTGTCAATCTGCTTGAGGGTAGGAAGGCTCTGCAGGAGGATCTGGATAGGCTGGACAAATGGCCTGAGGTCAACTGTATGAAGTTCAACAAGGCCAAGTGCCAGGTCCTCCACCTGGGGTGCAATAACCCCAAGCAGAGCTACAGGCTGGGAAATGAGTGGTCGGAGAGCTGCCTGGTGGAGAAGGACCTGGGAGTGATGGTGGACAGTCAGCTGAATATGACCAGCAGTGTGCTCAGGTGGCCAAGAAGGCCAACGGCATCCTGGCTTGTATAAGAAGCGGTGTGGCCAGCAGGGCTAGGGAAGTGATTGTCCCCCTGTACTCAGCTCTGGTGAGGCTGCACCTCAAGTACTGTGTTCAGTTTTGGGCCCCTCGCTACAAGAAGGACATCGAGGTGCTTGAGCGGGTCCAAAGAAGGGCGACAAAGCTGGTGAGGGGCCTGGAGAACAAGTCCTACGAGGAGTGGCTGAAGGAGCTGGGCTTGTTCAGCCTGGAGAAAAGGAGGCTCAGGGGCGCCCTTATTGCTCTCTACAGATACCTCAAAGGAGGCTGTAGTGAGGTGGGGGTTGGTCTGTTCTCCCACATGCCTGGTGACAGGATGAGGGGGAATGGGCTAAAGTTGTGCCAGGGGAGTTTTATGTTGGATGTCAGGAAGAACTTCTTTACCGAAAGGGTTGTTAGACATTGGAACAGGCTGCCCAGGGAAGTGGTGGAGTCACCATCCCTGGACGTCTTTAAAAGACATTTAGATGTAGAGCTTAGTGATATGGTTTAGTGGAGGACTTATTAGCGTTAGGTCAGAGGTTGGACTCGATGATCTTGAGGTCTCTTCCAACCTAGAAATTCTGTGATTCTGTGATTCTGTATGCCTTTTAACTATTTTACATCACTGTGAATTGACTAATTTGGTCAAGATTCCCATAAGTAACATTTCTCTACATAGATTTCTGTATTCTGGATCCATGAGCAAAGGTATAGATCAGAGTTGATGACATAAAAATGTAGGCTCTCAGCTGTCTAAGCACAAAATCATTTGCTTAACTTATGTCAGACTGCCCACATCAGCAGAACTCTGCCCTGCTGCTCAGCCCTGCAGACCAATGGACATTGGTCCAGGTATGGCTGAGTAACCCTGTGTTTACTCATGCTCAGCTTCTTCTGGGACCCATTTAAATTCCTCAGGGAGGAGAAACACAGGTTCAGCCCAGTACTATGAGCACTACTCTGAGGATGACTTATGCTCCAAGAATTGTTTATGCATTTTACCAGGTACCTTTTTAATGTGAACTTCAGAAAATGCCCTAAAAGCAGAATTCCCAAGTCAGATATTCATTTGCAGCATCCAGTGGGAACAAATGTTGGAAAAGGATTGAATGAGGCCATATGTTGGTTGAAAGAATGAGATAAATTGCAAAAAGAATCCAAGATTATTAAAAGCCAGTTATCAGCATCGTTCACTGAATTATGTAGATTTTGGATTTCAATAGGGAAAAAAAAAATCATACCTGATGTTGTCTTAAAGATAATTGAACATGTTAAATGAAAACATCATCCTGAAGCACTTGTTCTCAAAAAAAAAAAAAAAAAAAGTTTCCAAGTGCTTTATAAGCTAAGTTGTGAAACCCCAGTGTATAATAGGGAGAATTTCAGATATAAATATCTTGGCACAGCTCCTCTTTATTTATAAAACACAAATGCTCTTAGAAATTACTTCATAGTTTCTTGGGGTTTTTAATCTCTACAATTTAGATGTACATTCTAAGCTTTATCGTTATTATTATTAGTTGACACTATTGAGGGAATCCAATGACCAGAAAAAAAAAGATAAATCTAAAAGACACAAAAGTTTAGGACTATTTTTTTAAATTTGTTCATATTCTTCATAATAATCCTTTTCATCTAAAAATAAAAATAACCAAACTATCTTTATAAATATAAACCTGGCCTTTAGTCTGTTAAAACAGTGCCATGCTGACGCCATGTTCAAACACAGTGAGTCAATGGCAGTGGTGAAGCTTTAACCATATTTCTTATGAAAAGAGAGAGAAGGGGTGTATAGCTGGTGTATAGTATATAGGGTATATATGTTTTATAATAAACATAAATTTGATATATATTTATATTTATTATATATATACTGTACACCCTATATAATGTATAGGTATATACACCCTGTATAATGTATAATGTACATAGGGTGTATCGTATATATTTCTTTATGTATAACTGTGATACGTTAGAGGGAAAGAAGCAGAGCTAAGGTAGAAGGATGGGCCTGAAGCATTTCACAGAATAATAAAATGTCTTGGGTTGGAAGGGTCCTTAAAGATCATCTAGTTCCAAACCCCATGCTATGGGCAGGAATGCCACCCACTAAATCAGGTTGCCCATGGCCTCATCTAACCTGGCCTTGAACACTTTCAGGGATGGGGCATCCACAACCTCTGGGCAACCTGTTCCAGGGCCTTACTATCCTCTGAGTGAAGAATTTCCTCTTAACATGTAATTTAAACTTTCACTCTTTTATTTTAAAACCTTTCCACCTTGACCTGTTGTACTGGGTCTGGCTGGAATGTTAACTTTCCCGGCAGCAGCCCATACAGTGCCGTACTCTGTACTTGTAGCTGGAACAGCAGTGTTATCACACCAGTGTTGTGTCTACTGCTGAGCAGCAGTGGCACAGTATTGGGCCTTTCTCTAACCCTCCTAGGGGGTGGGCAAAAAGTGAGGAGAGAAACATCACTAGGGCAGCTGACCTAAACCAATCAAAGGGATATTCCATACCATGTGGTGTCACACTCAGCAATACAAGGTGGAAACAGGAAGAAGAGGGGAGGGGTGGGCTCTCGTTGAGAAGACGTAGGTTCTCCTCTCAACACCGTCTGCGTGCATTGAGGCCTTGCTTCAAGGACGTGGTCAATCAGCGCTCATTTGTGGGAAGTAGAGAGTAATTTCTTTCCTCTGAACTTCCATATAGCTTTCATTTATTTTGTTTGTTTGTTTTCCTCCCTTCTTTTTATTTTTCCTTTTCCCCTCCCTTTTCCCCTTTCCCTTTTATTTCCCCTTAGTTAAACTGTTTAGTTCATGGTAGTCTTTATTTAATTATTATAATTATTTCCCTTTAATTAAATTATCCTTATCTCAACCCATGAGTTGTTCTTTGCTTTACTTCTCCCCCTTCTCATCTAAAGGAGGGGGAGTGAGAGAGCGGTTGTGGGGTTTAGCTGCTCAGCATGGTAAAACCACCACACCTATATGCCTGAGAAAAAAAGTTGCTCTCCATCTTTTTTATAAGCCCTGTTTAATTACTGTAAGGCTGTAATGGGGTCTTCCCAGAGCCTCCTCTTCTTAAAGCTAAACATCCTCAGCTCTTCATAAGAGAGGTGCTCCAGCTCTCTGATCATCATTGTGGCCCTCATCTGGACTTGCTCTAACAGGCCCACATCTTTTTTGTGCTGGGAGCCCCAAACCTGGGTGCAAGTGAGGCCTCATAAGGGCAAAGAAGAGGGGGACAATCAACTCCCTTTACCTGCTGGCCAGTCCTTTTTTGATGCAACCCAAGATGAAGTTGGACTTCTGGGCTTCAAGCATACACTGCTGGCTCATATCGAGCTGTTTGTCCACCAGAAACCCCAAGTCCTTTTCTGCACTCTCCATTCAGCCTGCTTGGGATTGCCCCAGCCAAGGTGCAGCACCTTGCACTTGGACTTGTTGAACCTCAGGTTCACATGGGCCAACTTCTCAAGCTTGTCCAGGTCCATTTGGATGGCATCCCTTCCTTCTGGTATATCAACTGCACCACTCAGCTTGGTATTATTTGTAATTTTTCTGATGGTGAACATCAAGACAACCCCCTGAGGGACACCACTCATCACCAGCCTCCACCTGAACATAGAACCAACACCGTGAACACTGAAACCCTTCAAATCCTTTTGTCTCCATTTTAGAGATTAGAATGTCACATGGGACTGTGTCAAAGGCCTTGTAGAAGTCCAGATAGATGGCAAAGGCCATTCTTCCCATGTCAACCAATGCAGTCTCTCCACCACAGAAGCCCACCAGATTGGACAGGCATGATTTGCCCTTGGTGAAGCCATAACAGTTGTCTCAGATGACTTCCTTGTCTTGCAAGTATCTTAACATTGCTTCCATGAGGATCTGTTCCATGATATTCCCAGGCATAGAAGTGAGGCTCACCAATCTGTAGTTCCCTGGGCTTTCCTCTCTATCCTCTTTAATGACTTCATCCACACTGGGGAGCACCAGGTCTAGTAACGTTTTCCTCTTGTTGGTGTGTCCAAAACCTGGACCAGGAAGTTATCCTCGATGAACACCAGGAGTCTCCTGGACTGCTTACAGCCTGCTGTGTTGCCTTCCTAGCAGGCATCTGGGTGGCTGAAATCCCTCAGGCTGAGAGCCTGTGAGTGAAATGTTTCTTGTAGCTGAAGCAGGAAGGCCTCATCAACAGGCTCCCCTTGATCAGGCTGGATGTAGTAGAGACCAACAACAAGGTGTCCTTTATTGGTCTGGTCCTCAATTTTTACCCACAAGCTGTAAGTCTGTTAATGACTGTTTCTCAGAGGCAGCTCTTCACAATCTATTCATTCCCTGACATAAAGAGCAGCATATCCGCCTCTCTTTCCTGGTCCCTTCAGGAAAGTTTGTATCCCTCAATTCCAGTTGTGTGATTTGTCACAACCCATTTCCATGACAGCAATTAGATCATAATTTTCAAATTGCACCATGGTTTCCAACTCCTGCTTGTTTCCCATGCTGTGTGCATTGGTATAGAGGCACCTCAGCTGGGTACTATTAGTTGCATCGCCTTTTTAGAGAAGCCCTAACCAGTTCCGCTGGGACAATTCACAGGTATTTCCCTGTTGCTTCCTAAAGTGTCAGTATTCCCTACTTCTTTTCTGACACTCAGAAGTACATCCCCTTCTCCCACTGAATCTAGTTTAAAGTCCTGCCAATAATCCCAGACAGCTTGCTGCCCAGAACACTCTTGCCTCACCTGGTCAGGTGCACCCCATTCAGTGTCAACATGCCTGGTCTCTCAAAGGTGTGTCTGAGATCATAAAAGCCAAAACCCTGAGTGCAGCATCAGCCACCCAGCCAATCATGCACTTGATCCATTTGTCTCCTTCTTCTTGGGTCCCAGTCTCCAACTGGGAGGATAGAGAACACTACTTGCACTCCCAATCCCCAAGATCTTTCCAAGGGAAATAAAGTCTCTTTTGATATTTCAGAGTCTCCTCATTGCAGACTCATTAAATCATTTCATCTGTGTGAACTTGGTGGATTATTGCCATCAACTCATATAGAAAAAACAGAGTATCACCATATTTCATCTTACCTGATCACAGACATAATCAGTTCTTCTAAGCTGCTCTTCAGGCTTCAGCACAGTGGTACAGGAAGTCCAGGTCCTGGGATGGTTCTAATGCATCCAAGCAAGGTTGCAGTTTGGGTGACTTTACATGGAAAGAATAATGTCAGAACTTGTAGTTTAACCTGGCCGGCAGCCTAACACCACACAGCCGTTCACTCACCCTCCTCCCCCCTCCCTCTCTGGGATGGGGGAGAGAAACGGGAAAGTGAAGCCTGTGAGTTGAGATAAAGACAGTTTATTAAGACAGGAAAATAATAATAACAACAATAATAATAACAATAATGATGATAATAGTACTACTACTAATAATGTGTACGAAACAAGTGATTCACAATGCAATTGCTCACCACCCGCTGACTGATGCCCAGCCTAACCCCGAGCAGTCTGGTCCCCCCACCCTGGCTAGCCACCCCTATAAATTGTTTAGCATGACGTCAGATGGTATGGAATACTCCTTTGGCCAGTTTGGGTCAGCTGTCCTGAATCTGTCCCCTCCCAACTCTTGCTGCACCCCCAGCCTGCCCGTTGGCAGGACAGAGTGAGAAGCTGAAACGTCCTTGGCTTGGTGTAAGCACTGCTCTGCAACAATTAAAACATCAGCATGTTATCAGCACTCTTCTCATCCTAATCCAAAACACAGCACCCTACCAGCTACTAGGAAGAAAATTAACTCTGTCCTAACTGAAGCCAGGACAAGTGGACAGCATCCCTCTCTGGTGGAGACATTTAACTGCTGTCTCAAACAGTAGTAATCAAATCAAAAAATAACATTCAACAACTGTGCAATGTGAGACAAGTCTGGGGTGAACAGTGAATGTGGTGGGATGAATTCTTTCTTGGTAATCATGTTCTGCCTAGCCATATGAATTTTAATGATCCCTATTTTAGCAAACATAAATACCATTGTTCATAAAATTATCATCTTGTTCATAAAATTACCTTCCCCTTTTTAAAATTCAGCTGAAGTTATTGACTCAGTGACCCTCCATGACAGAAATCCCATAGGCTGATTACATGCTGTGTGAAGTATTATTCTCTCTCTTTTGTTTTACATTTACCTGTCATTAACTTCAAGTGACCCTCCTGTTGTACTTGTGTCCTAAGACACTGTTAAAAAGATGGACTGGCTACTTTTTAAGTCTACCCTTCATAGTCTTAAATGCTTTAATTAAATCCATTTTTCATCACTAAATCAACCTACCTCTTGCAACACTCATATGCAAATCTTGCTGTATCCCTAACTCTCTTTATTTTCTGGACTTTCACAAATTTTAAATTCTCTTACCATTTACAACCCAAACTGAGTTTGGTCTTTATATCAAGGCCCACCTTGTCCAATACTCTGCAAATAAATATTTCTTATTCGTAACATGGAGTATAAATACTCATTTTCAATCACTTAATCTATAGTCTGAGTTCCTTGACAATGATCACCTCTTCTGTGAGAGGATTACGCCTCAAACCGGGCATGGAAGTACAGTATAATACAGGGAACCAGAGAGAGATGTTTTTCCTCTTCTCAAGATCTGCGTGGTTGTATCTTCTAGAAAGGAGTTGGGTTGCTCTGCTCTGTTCTGGCTGATATGGTGTCTTCCTTTTCTTGAGTTTTGTCCTTGTTATCATTTGCTACACTGGTGCAGTGAAGGAAATATCATACCTAAAATAGTTTTCCTTAATCTTGCTGAAATGCCTGGAGGGATTATTCTCTCTGAAACTCTCTCCTATATGCTTTGTCTTTCAAACCACACATGACTCTGCCTGAAACATTCAACTGGACTCTGTGACCAAAAAAAAAGAAACTCATTTATGATTGTTAATTTTCAGATTAGAATCTATGCTAGAGACCACATGGATTTTAAGACCAAGACCAAATTTTCAAAGGCATTAAAGTGCCTGAAAAGACATATAAACAAGTACCGAGATTTGGTTTTAAAGTCAAAAAGCCCCCAAAATGTGCAGCTATTATTCAAAATTTCAGTTGATATGTAACTTCATGATAATACAGTTCTGTGGCAGTAACATTTTTTCAAAGTGTGTAATAAACATTAAAAATGTTCTAAAATATTCTAAAGTGATGCCTACCACAGCATTTGAAAGCAATTGTTTATGTTATTCTGCTTGCTTTTGGATTTTTTGCTTTAAGCTTTCCTTTATGTCTACAGTAAGTCCTCCAGAGCTTACAAAGCAACACAGCTGTGATCTTTCTTGCAGAGAACTAACGTGCTTAACTGCACGCTTATAACATGTGGAAAGCTCTTACCCATCAGGCAGCGCATTGCTACCTGAGTGGTGAAAGCTGTCCAGTCCCTCAGGGTTCAGACAAAGCAAAGTGTAGATATTTGCCCTGTGGAGCAACAAAGCGTGGCATCCTGGTAGTTAAAGTCATGAGAACTTTCTGTGCATCAACAGTGTATTGTAGGAAACAGTGGGACATTTTCTCTCTTACTCTTCAAACACACCAAATGTAAACTGTCTGGACCACAATAGTCATCTTTGTGTGTATGAAATAAGCAGGGCAAAAAGAGACCCTGTGAAATAGCTGTGGTTAGCGGCTTGTTGAGTGGGGGTGGGTGAGGAAAGAAACTCTCTTTTAATCAATGTGATAATCGATGACATACGGCATCATACTCTCGCCTGGCTCCATTTTTTTCCACACATATGGAAGGCCTCAGTGACTTCCCCATTTTTTTCTTCCTCTACCCCACCCTTATCAGGCCAACTGAAAATCTGTCTATTGTTTTTTAATGCAGATACATTTGAAAACAGGCATAAATCTTCAGACAAGCCTGCAGTTTTACTGGGGAAGGATTGTTTGCAGCCATGGTTTGTTGAGAAGGCTGATAAAATGCCCATGCCTTTGCTGTGTTTCCCCATACCTGTCTGGCTGTGTGCATAGGCCCATGATGCCACTGGCCAACAGAAGCAAAAAGCTGAGTCAGGGAATCGTATGCTGTGCTTTACATTTGGATTTTCATGAACTGCAATGCAAGCACTATGAGTGAAAATCATAACCCGTGCTTCTGATCCTGTGCCCCTTTTTCATCTATTAATTTTGGATCCATAAAGCAAAGACTGTGCTAGATGTCCTTTGAGTGGGATATGTGTTTGCTTCTAGGAACAGCTTTTACATCTTGTTTTTTGGCTCTTAGTGGTGGCACAGGCAACACAGGGTGTTTGCTCATAAGGCCAGCTTAGAGACTTGCATTTCAGGCAGAAAGTCCTGCAGATCTGTGACTTTGTTGATCTCTCTCTCTCTCTCTCTTTTTTTTTTTTTTTTTTTTTTTTTTTTCCATCTTAGCTAAGCTATCTGAGTTTAGAATTTCCTTCTGCTCACCCAGCATTATTTTTGGGAAATTGCTCTGTAAATGGAATGTGCAGTCTGAGAAGTTACGGGTAATATCCAAGTTTTACTTTGAAGTCCAGATTTTCATAGACAGAGAAAGTTTTCTCATATTCTTTCTTTTTGCTGCAATAACTGTTTTTGTTTGTTTGTTTGTTTTGTTACTATTTTTGTTACTGTTCTACAGATAGACAACTTGAAACACATGAATTCCTTCAAAGCTTTTCCAAGATAATTGATCTATGAAGAACCTATGGGAAATACTGAAAACAGAAGATTTGTATTGCTTGCATTTCTGCTGAGCTATTGATTGTCTTGATAGAATTTAACTGAAAAATTCACCTCATTTGTAAGTGATGTAAGCAGGGTGACCAAGAGACTGAGAAGCAAAAACTCTTGAGATTCGAGTTTAGGAAGTGTATGGACTTTTATTTATTATTGTCCATACAATGAAATTTAGAAAGATAAAGAGATAGCTAAAAAGGAGGAGCTTCAAGTCTTTATCATTCTTGTCAAGGCACATCATGTCAAGGGGTAATTTGAATTTCAATATGGTATGGAATGTATGAAGTTTTTACAGCAGTATTTTGGGTTCAGGCAATGTTCATGACTGTGGCTTGCCAGCAGGGACAGAAATTTTGGGTCTTGGAATGCACATGGTAGTGCAATTAAAGGTGTTTTTTTGAACAGCAGCATGATCACAGAGATGAAAGATTAATACAAGTGACAAATTGTGTTTATTTCACTTTTTTTTTCTTTTTTTTTTTTTTTTTTTTCAACAAAGACACTATTGCCTGCCCAGCTTTATAAAATACAAACAACAAGTGTGACAGGCATATATAAATAATATAATACCAGGTACATCTCTGGCCAGTAAAAAGGTAAACGTCTCTTGTATAGAAGAAGGTGACATGAGATTGCTGGTAAAACAAGATGCAAATTTAAAGATTGGGCAAGGCCTCTGCAGGGTCAGGACACTGTAATAGAATTGTGCAACTTAGAGTAGATTACATGCTCTTTTTGGTACCAAATACTGACCCCCTCTCAAAAAAAAAAAAAAAAAAAAAAGGTGACAGAAACATTGTATTTTGGGGAGAGGCAGGAATCAGTAACACATAAAGGCTAAGACACTGTTCTGCATCTTACCAGGGAAATTCTATAGTAAGTGAGTAGATATTAATCCCGATTGTAAAAGCATTTCTGCAGGAACTATTGTATTAGTACACTGACATACACAAAAAAGTGGGGTATTTCTGGTCAAGCATTAGCTACTCCTTAGATGGTGTTATTGTAATGCCATTTTTTCAATTTTATTAACAATTTTTTTTCCTTGAAAAAGATATATATGTTTATTCCAAAACTGCTAATATGTTTATTAAAGTGTCATTCTTTACCATCTCTTATCCATTGGACATAGACAACTAAACTCTGAAAAATTCTCAAATTACCACTCTGTATCAAAACAGATTTTATGACTTAAATTCAGTATCAATCATATTTAGTCATATACCCTGCATTAGTTTTAATTCATTTCCATGTGTGATTATTCACATAAGATAACTTTACTTTGTGACATTCTCAACTATATACTGATGACCTCTTGATTTTAAATCAAGTTCATTATCCATGTGAGTCATTCAGACAGGAATCTTTCCTTTGACTTGAAAGGATTTGGGATCAAATTAAATCCCTGACATAATTTTTAATATATATATATATTATTTTTTTTCTGTTCTTCTGTTAGTAGACAAGCTGCTTCCAAGCAATTTGCTTGAGAAGAGTGTGATAAGTCATCTAACAACACTCTTAATCTTCCATTCTTGGTGAGCCACATCATGGCATAGAAAGACATTTATTGCCCTATTTCTTTGGGTATCTGGCTCATCATTACCTTATTTAGACAAATGTAACACCTTTGATCTTGTATATTCTTGAATGAAACCAAAAAGATTAGCATGGAAAGGAGCAAATGATGGTTTTAAAATGTATAAATGATACAACTTTTCAAAACAGCCCAAATTATGAAATGACTTGTCTGACAGGTATTTTGCTTCTGGGAAAGATTTGGTAAATATGTTTGGTTAGTAATTCATAATAAATTTGGGTAGACATCATGACCTTCTGAAGCTTTTCCAAACCTGTCTGAACATCTGATGACCAGTGCCTAGATTGCAGATTTTAGATCTATCTACTCAGCAGTTGTTTTTTATTTTATTATTTTTTATTTTATTTTTTATTTTATTTTAGATGATGGTATAAGTACACATTGTTAGAAAGGTCAGTGTTAAAATCAAGCCTCAGAGAGAAACTTTGTACATGAATCCAAGACTATGCTTTTGCTATTACAGGTGCCTGAGACACAGAACATTGAGACATCTTACTAAGTGGGATACAACTTTTGGCAGTGTGAAGGATTTGGGGTCATTTTTGATCTTTACTTTCATTTAATCTGGTTGCTCACAATCCCATTGCCTTGGTAACAAAGCCAGGTTGAAGCTGTGTTTTTTATCTCTGCATTTCAATTTGAGCAGCCTTGCTGTTCTTCACGTCAGCATTCCCAACATGACTCTGTACTTACATTCTCAAACAAAGTTTGTCTCTCTTCTCTTTTTAACTTCCCCCCCACCATTCTATTAATTAATCTTCTCTTGAATCTCAGCAAGGTGGGTTAGATTAGTCACAGTGCAGGACTAATGTAGCTGTACAGCTTCTGGATGGAGATTGGTCCATGTCTAGCAGTTCTGAATACGGATAAATGCAGATAAATGTTCAGAGCTTCTGTGTCTGTTCTTGTAGCTTGGCCTACTAAAAGTGTCATGCAAGGAAACTGGGATTTGAAATGGAACTTTTGCCTTTATGGGGGCAAAACATGCAAACTTTGTTGTGTATGGGATAATTTGTAGCAAAGTGGGCTACAAATGGAACTTCAAGTGGAACTTCAAGGCTTTTCCTGATATTGAAATGAAAAGACATAGTGCTCTGAAGTCATTATCAAAACAGTAAACATCTCGGGTCTGAATTTAGGCTTGGAAATTGTAATAAATAAATAAATCTATTTTTTTTTTTTTCAAGTGAAAGGACAAAACAAAGTGTGGCTGTATCCTTCTGATATGTAAATTATCTGCATTATGTTCTTCATCTTTTAGAATGAGACATCTGGAGTCCTGTCTTTCTGGTATGATTTCTCCCAATGACTTACATTTCTACATTCATGTTGTCTCATTCAAAAGTAGTGACTAAAGCATAAAAGCAAGAAATATATATTTTAGTTTAGCTTCAACCATTCGAGTTTACGTCAGAAAAAGACTTGCCCTTAGATGATGTTTTTTTCTCCCCATCTAGCCTGTTCTAAAGTTACATGAGTTTAGTTCTGTCCTGGTTTCAGTTAGGACAGAGTTAATTTTCTTCCTAGTAGCTGGTAGGGTGCTGTGTTTTGGATTAGGATGAGAAGAGTGCTGATAACATGCTGATGTTTTAATTGTTGCAGAGCAGTGCTTACACCAAGCCAAGGACGTTTCAGCTTCTCACTCTGTCCTGCCAACGGGCAGGCTGGGGGTGCAGCAAGAGTTGGGAGGGGACAGATTCAGGACAGCTGACCCAAACTGGCCAAAGGAGTATTCCATACCATCTGACGTCATGCTAAACAATTTATAGGGGTGGCTAGCCAGGGTGGGGGGACCAGACTGCTCGGGGTTAGGCTGGGCATCAGTCAGCGGGTGGTGAGCAATTGCATTGTGAATCACTTGTTTCGTACACATTATTAGTAGTAGTACTATTATCATCATTATTGTTATTATTATTGTTGTTATTATTATTTTCCTGTCTTAATAAACTGTCTTTATCTCAACTCACAGGCTTCACTTTCCCGTTTCTCTCCCCCATCCCAGAGAGGGAGGGGGGAGGAGGGTGAGTGAACGGCTGTGTGGTGTTAGGCTGCCGGCCAGGTTAAACTACAAGTTCTGACATTATTCTTTCCATGTAAAGTCACCCAAACTGCAACCTTGCTTGGATGCATTAGAACCATCCCAGGACCTGGACTTCCTGTACCACTGTGCTGAAGCCTGAAGAGCAGCTTAGAAGAACTGATTATGTCTGTGATCAGGTAAGATGAAATATGGTGATACTCTGTTTTTTCTATATGAGTTGATGGCAATAATCCACCAAGTTCACACAGATGAAATGATTTAATGAGTCTGCAATGAGGAGACTCTGAAATATCAAAAGAGACTTTATTTCCCTTGGAAAGATCTTGGGGATTGGGAGTGCAAGTAGTGTTCTCTATCCTCCCAGTTGGAGACTGGGACCCAAGAAGAAGGAGACAAATGGATCAAGTGCATGATTGGCTGGGTGGCTGATGCTGCACTCAGGGTTTTGGCTTTTATGATCTCAGACACACCTTTGAGAGACCAGGCATGTTGACACTGAATGGGGTGCACCTGACCAGGTGAGGCAAGAGTGTTCTGGGCAGCAAGCTGTCTGGGATTATTGGCAGGACTTTAAACTAGATTCAGTGGGAGAAGGGGATGTACTTCTGAGTGTCAGAAAAGAAGTAGGGAATACTGACACTTTAGGAAGCAACAGGGAAATACCTGTGAATTGTCCCAGCGGAACTGGTTAGGGCTTCTCTAAAAAGGCGATGCAACTAATAGTACCCAGCTGAGGTGCCTCTATACCAATGCACACAGCATGGGAAACAAGCAGGAGTTGGAAACCATGGTGCAATTTGAAAATTATGATCTAATTGCTGTCATGGAAATGGGTTGTGACAAATCACACAACTGGAATTGAGGGATACAAACTTTCCTGAAGGGACCAGGAAAGAGAGGCGGATATGCTGCTCTTTATGTCAGGGAATGAATAGATTGTGAAGAGCTGCCTCTGAGAAACAGTCATTAACAGACTTACAGCTTGTGGGTAAAAATTGAGGACCAGACCAATAAAGGACACCTTGTTGTTGGTCTCTACTACATCCAGCCTGATCAAGGGGAGCCTGTTGATGAGGCCTTCCTGCTTCAGCTACAAGAAACATTTCACTCACAGGCTCTCAGCCTGAGGGATTTCAGCCACCCAGATGCCTGCTAGGAAGGCAACACAGCAGGCTGTAAGCAGTCCAGGAGACTCCTGGTGTTCATCGAGGATAACTTCCTGGTCCAGGTTTTGGACACACCAACAAGAGGAAAAGATAGAGAGGAAAGCCCAGGGAACTACAGATTGGTGAGCCTCACTTCTATGCCTGGGAATATCAGAGAGGGAGGGGGGAGGAGGGTGAGTGAACGGCTGTGTGGTGTTAGGCTGCCGGCCAGCTTAAACCACAACACCACTCTAGCACAGACGCACCTGAAAACTGGACTTCTGCATTCATCATGAGCCAGGTCATACAATGCTAAAACACTGTAACTGCAAGGATACCATGGACCAGAAGTGGCTTAGGTTCATACCACTCAAGGAGGCCTACCACTAAGATCTGGATGGTGTCTATAAAAGGAAATTCCACTTATATTCCCTCTAGCAGATAGACAACTTCCTAATGAAAATACTTTGTTTATAAATAAAACTAATACTTTAAATACAAGAGACTGCGCATTTCATGATTAACGTAGAGAGCAAGGTTGCTCTGGCTTCAGAATTATAGAGTGAAATGTTATGAATCATTAAATGACAATAATTTGAATAGACCACCATCACGGATGCTTCTAGGGGCAAAATCTGCTTCTATGAACAACAATTTGTCATTTTATCCTTCTGGCCTGTTGTCTTTGATTACATCAGACTTCATAAAAAAATACTTTTTGCTTGCCATGGAATTGTTTGAGAGGTGGGCTGACTGGGAAGCAAGTGGGGGTGGTTCATATTAGTGGGCTAAACTTAATTTAGCAAATTAATTTTAAAATGAGACTTCTTTCACTGTATCTTCCATCCCTGAAAATTCACTTCTATGGGTATTTTGGGGAAGGTTCTCTGAATAGTTTTAATACACAGGTTTCAATGTGAACTCTTAAAAGTACAAAAACTATTTCTCAGAAGTTCAAAGGATATCTTAATGGTTCTTCTAAAGTTTGGAGGTGAACTACTAAAAGTGAAAGCTAATAAATCCCATGTGTAGTTTTGAAGAAACTTGCATGGAATTCTAGTGACAATTATGTTCAGGAACATAATTACTATCTGGCCTATACGACTTATATATATGGTAGGAAATAATTGGTTACGCAGTACAAACCTACCAATATGTTTCATTAGCAGCTTTATTATAGAAACACAATTAATTCCCATAAATAAACATCCATTAATTTTGAATTAATACTGTAAATATATAGTAATTATGTAAAGGAAGGTGAAGGGGACACCTTATTAAATAACATGGTACTTAAACATAAAAAATAATTTAAAAAAATAAATATCTTGAAATTTTCAGCATCATAACTTGGAATCTGATCCCACGATAATAGCATTATTAATGTAATGTTTAATTACTACTAAATAAAATAATAATGATTATTAACATGCATCTTAAAATCATTTCTGTGGACACAGAGTTTAGATTTTGCCTATCCTACTTATAAATAATAATAATACAAAAAAAAAAAAAAAAAAGTTGAAAAGTTGAAAAGCAAAACATAGTATTTAGCCCAGAACAGATCTCATTAACCAGGGATTGAAGAATTTGGCTTGTTCTTTCAGTACTTTCAGCCCATAGAACATGTTTATGAACGAGGTTGCATGTTCTGGGTTACCAGTGAGCAATATGATTACAGTCCAGGGCTGCTGTAGTAGACAGCTTTTCAGTGCAATTTGGATCACACAGTAACTTGCCCCCAGCTGAATTTAAAATCCTAATTGTAATATTAACACCAGAAAACTAAGTCTAACAGTTACACCACTCCCCCAATCAGACAAAAAAAAAAAAAAAAAAAAAAAAAAACACCTTAGTATGTAATTATGTTTCCAGAAAACACTGCTCAATAATGAGCTGCAGATCAAGTACTCTTTATAGCATATTGTCACTAAAGCAATAAGAATCACAGCCTAATCCCAAATAATTCATGGAGACAAAACTCATTCAGTGAGAAAACTGTAACAATACATCCATTTCTTTTTTACGTTTACATAAATTCTTTAAAATATATTAAAACTTAGCATTTTACTGCTCTCTCTTTGTATTTAAGGCAAGTTAATTTTCTCCATTTCCAGTGAAAGTATTGTTACAGCTTCAGCCATATTCTGCATTTTACCATGACCAGATTCTACATGTGGAGAAAAATAAAAAAAAAAAAAAAAAGAGAGAGAGAGAAAAAAAGTTTTTTTCAGTTCACAGATCCATTTTAAGGTAAACTTCATTGCTCACCTGTAAATTGTGATGTTTGCTTAGGTTTCTAAAAAGTTTCCTTTTAAAATGAAATGGCCTTTGGCCTTGCAATTGTCAGTGGAAATGCATAAAATAAGAATTTCATCTCTGAGGGCCTGATTCTATTAAAATCAATGCAAGTGATTCCACTGAACCCAGTGAACTCTGGAAATGGCCCTAAACTGAGAAAAGTTTAATGTGTATGTCTGTGCACAAATGAAACATAAGCTGTGACACAATTGAGGTGGAAGAAGTACCTTTTGATGATGGCAGAAGGTCACTGAACAGCAGTAAGATATCTAAAATGAGTTAGACAAATGTGTTACAGGAATGGCACAGGTATAATTTGCATTGAGAGAGATGTTAATGCCCCACCATGGTCTAGGAACCAAAAGACTTCGAAGTCTTCTAAAGTAAAAAGTGAAGTATTTCAAAGAATTGGTTATAAAATACTTGACGGAAATTATTAATCAATGAATAGAGTGAATTAATGTAAAAGGCTAATACAAATTTTTTATTAGCAAGTACACATGAAGAAAAATTGTATAAACTTAAATACATTAAAATTTACTAGTGACAGTTGTAAACTTAGCAACATTTCTTAAGCTGCTAGGAAAAATTACTTGGTTGCAGTATAATACAGCTAAGTTTGGTCACACCTCATGTGCTGCATTTAAAGGAATCATGGGTCTCCTTGCATCTGGAGGTGGGAAACTCAATATGAACATAGGCTCAAAGCAAAAAGAATGTCAGTCTGAAGCAAAACCTTCTCATTATTATCTAATTCTGGCAAGTAGATGTACTTAATTTGTCATCCTGTCTTTGGTCAGACTAGATCTGACCTTTAGCCTGAGTTTTATCTTCTGTGGTTACCTAAACCAGTCTTCTCTTGGTCTGTGGTCAGTTCTAGCTGTGGAGGTGAAAAGTTAATTTTTTCTACATCCTCTTGTCTATGACCATTTCCTTTAATTCATCTTTCCTTGACGTTTCTTTTTGGCCTTAGCATAAAAGCTGAAGTTATAAGGCATCCCAAGGCCTACCAAAGGTCTACAGCAGTCTTTTAGTATTACTACATCTCTTCAATCATTCTCTATGTGCCTTTCTTGGTTTTAAAGCTAAAAGCAGTCTTCTTTCTCTGAATCATATACACCTAGCATAAAAGCATTTTGGTCTGTGACTAGTATCTTGGTTATTGCTAAAAGCTAAATGACCTCTTATGCACTGTCCCATTCTATTTCTATGAATAATATTAATAATAACAATAATAATAACAACAACAATACTTCATATTTCAGACAAAACTATTCTGAGAGAGGAAATTAAAATGCAGAAAATCCTGGAACCCAAACTTCTATTCTACGTATTAGCTGTGACCTCCTTTCTAGAGAAGCTTCTGAAAATCCGAGAATGGACACTGAGAACACTCTAAGGTTTGAAGCCTGTAGGAATCAGGCATAAGTATGCTAGTTGCCCATTTCTTAAAAACTGCCAGGCTGCAGTCTGCCTTTCAGTATGTGTTAGTACTAATATCACTCAGTTTGAAAGATATTGACCATCACAAAGAGATTTAGGACCCAATCCTGCAAACATTTATGCTGGTATTCAGTAGTATATATTCCCTTTGGCTCAGTGTGATGGCAGCATACCATTAACCCAAGCATAAATGTATGAAGGATCAGACCATGTGATAACAAATAAATAGGTGCTGTGGGCTCAACTTCATCTCAGGCAGACCGCTGTGAGTGTGACAAATCAGTCTGTACATCATCCTGATAGCCATCAGCCTCAGACTCTTAAAATAGCAGATGAAGGTGATGGTCAGGAAGTGGATGATCTGGTATAGCTGCAGCATAACAGACCAGGATGGAGCCTCAATGGAAACAGAGAGCTCTAGCCCTTGTTCCTACTTATACACTACTTGTCATGCATACAAGACATAGTTGCTAAGCAGTTGAGAGGTTTGTGTCTGTGCAGCATCATAGCTGCACACCAGCTCTCTCCATCTGGAGCAGGTGATCAGAGAACTGGAAAGCAGCTATAACACTGGTCCAAAAGTATAAGGCTTCTCCATCACCTATGGAGGAGCAGGAGACATACATGTAGTCCAGCTTGAGACAGCTAAATTCCTGGAACAATCCTGGCAAATCCGTCTCTGACTTGCCTAACGCCAGTAGAGACATCGTCAGCTAAGCATCTTTCCTGTGCTTAACACTTTTTCCCCATTATCTATCATCAAGTGTTTGCTTAAAGCAACACAAAAGAAATAAATATAAATAGCATCCAGATTCTTTCATACCTTCAACTTCATTTGAACATTTGTCATACAACATTAAAATATCTCTGCAGGGATACAGCAGCTTTGTCCCCTCACAGTTCATATGATTGTAACGCTTTACACTAGCTCCTTTTAAATTAACAACTTGACGCTCTTTTCCTCTCCCTCTAGGTGATTGTAAAGAATTCTGTCTCAGGTAAACTGAGGTTGTTTTTGTTTGTTTGTTTGTTTCTTGTTTGTTTCTTGTTTGGTTTTGGTTTTGGTTTTGTTGTTTGGTTTTGTTACCCCTGACACTCATTTTTCTTGATTGTGCCCTCCTGTATTGTATTTCTTCTAGAAGTCCTAAGTAATCCATATCATTCTCTGGAATAGCCTTCTTTCAGAAAATCTCTGGTATGTTATCATGTGTTCTCCAAAGATAGACTTTGAAACTTTAATTCTTCTAATCCTTCATCTCATAAAATCTCTGGATTTCCATTCAGTGCTATTGCCCTCCTAAAGCCTTTCCAATTTGCCAGTACCTATCTGATATGAAGTTTTCCAGGAGTGAGACCAATAATCTGGATACAGCATGCTAGAGCTGTGTAAGGTGAACATATTACTGCCCACTTGTCTGTTTATTATTCTGTGGCCATGGTGCCCCTTTTACTCTCTCTTTTCCACTCTCACTTTTTATAACTTAAAATATAATTTGTTTTTAAAAAATCAAGAAAATATTTAAGTGAGTGCTCTGCTAGCTTGTTTTGTGGTGTGTATAAAAATGTCTTTAAAATCAGGGAAACTTCAAATCAAATTGGACGGGAAACTAAGGAAAAACTGCCCATGCTGCTGGTTATACAGTGCAGCTCCAAAGTAGCAAGTATCAAGCCACATTGATGCATGATGTTCACTCACTGAGGTGAGTAAGATGGCTACATAGCATAGTAGGTTCCTCTGTTGGATCTGCATTCCTATGGGGATATTAACATTTAGAATTGCATTGAAAAGCCATTCTTTAGCTCTCAAGGGCATATGTCTAAACTTGTATGGAAGGTCTCATCCTTGCATTTCACCAGTGATAAATGCGTAATGAAAATCACAGTTTTTATTTTTTTTATTTATTTATTGGCAGCTGTTATACTGGCAAATTTTTATACTGCAAGCAGCATGGATTCTACCCTCATCTGAATGTGGTCAGAATGTTATGAGAGGTTAAAACTTTCTCTTCTAATGGAAATGGTTTTAAATATGTTTAATTAAGAGCCAAAGCTGAACAGCTCCTTGACAATGCCTTGAACTCGCTCTCTTTTTATTGTTGTTGTTTGTAGGATGTTGTTGTTTGAGGATGATAGTTAAATTCATCTGCTCTGCACTTTGTATAAGTACATGAGATGAAGTGCTGACTCCTAACATCACTTACTACTTTTTTTCCAGGTTTTGTTAATGGCATTCTAGTGAATGCACAGGTAGGCAACTGAATCTCACAGGCACTTTTTCTTTACAAATAAATAAATAAATAAAAATGTATACTTTCTATCATCGCTATTATAATCAATAGCAACATATTTTGACTCTTTGTAAAACACTATAGCCGAGACATGAGGATTCTGACGGACTGTGCTGGTGTTCATTCATTGCCAATAAGAGTACTAAACTTATCATAGAATCATAGAATCATAGAATATCCTGAGTTGGAAGGGACCCTTAAGGATCATCAAGTCCAACTCTTGACACCGCACAGGTCTACCCAAAAGTTCAGACCATGTGACTAAGTGCACAGTCCAATCTCTTCTTAAATTCAGTCAGGCTCGGTGCAGTGACCACTTCCCTGGGGAGCCTGTTCCAGTGTGCAACCATCCTCTCTGTGAAGAACCCCCTCCTGATGTCAAGCCTAAATTTCCCCTGCCTCAGCTTAACCCCATTCCCGCAGGTCCTGTCACTGGTGTTAATGGAGAAAAGGTCTCCTGCCTCTCGACACCCCCTTACGAGGAAGTTGTAGACTGTGATGAGGTCTCCCCTCAGCCTCCTCTTCTCCAGGCTGAACAGGCCTTAGTGTGTGGCTGGATTTTTTTGTCTTTAAAAATGGCAAGTGATAACTCATTCCCTGAAGAGTTCTACTGAGTCAATGCAGTTATTCATAAATATTACACGTCACTAAAGATAACAAGGTACCAATCAAGGAACAAAAGAGAAAGATGACAAACAAATCTTTATAACACAATCTGTGAAATATTTGCCCTTCCTCTTCTGCAGAATCTTATTTAGGAACATGCTGACATTTGCTCCAGTCCCTCCACTTAAGGACTGGATTTTCACAGACTTAAGAATTCAGTTGGTTATGAGTTCGACGAAGCTGGTGAGGGGCCTGGAGAGCAAGTCCTATGAGGAGCGGCTGAAGGAGCTGGGCTTGTTCAGCCTGGAGAAGAGGAGGCTCAGGGGTGACCTTATTGCTCTGTATAAGTACATTAAAGGAGGCTGTAGTGAGGTGGGGGTTGGCCTGTTCTCCCATGTGCCTGGTGACAGGACGAGGGGTAATGGGCTAAAGTTACGCCAGGGGAGTTTTAGGTTGGATATTAGGAAGAATTTCTTTACTGAAAGGGTTGTTAGGCACTGGAACAGGCTACCCAGGGAGGTGGTGGAGTCACCATCCCTGGAAGTCTTCAAAAGTCGTTTAGATGTAGAGCTTAGGGATATGGTTTAGTGGGGACTGTTAGTGTTAGCTTAGAGGTTGGACTCGATGATCTTGAGGTCTCTTCCAACCTAGAAATTCTGTGATTCTGTGATTCCAAGTACCTTTTACAAGTGGTCAAAATGATGGAATATCACAACATTTGTGAATAACCAAGAAGCACATATTAAATCAGTGTTATATCCAAGTGCTACATCTTTATTATTAATGCATGGCTAAATGCAAAGTATTCTCAGCAAAATATGGATTACTGAGATGCTCAGAGTTGGAAAGATGTTTGTCTATTCATTTCTTTCCATTTTATTTTATTTTATTTATTTTTTATTTTATTTTATTTTTATTTTATTTTTATTGTGAATATGTTTAGTTAGGCTTTACAGCTATATCCCTAAAACTAAAATGCCACAAGATGCCAAAAATGCACAAGAGACTTTTCATCTAGTTAAAAGAATTGGGTGGAGCAGATAGAACCTACCTAACCACATCTATTTATAAATTCTGTGTGATAAGTCACTTACAAGAAGTTTTAAACATTGGCTTTCTATTTTGATAGCCTGAAATCATATGGACATCCAAGAGAGTTACTCCTGTCAATAAGAAACAGATTTTTGATGAAAAGGTGGCAACTAGGTATTTAAGTAACAGATCTTTTTTTGTAATGCTGCTTGTTAGGACTTTCAATTCTTGATCCCAAGTTCAGACCTGAAAAGCTTGAAAGCACATGAACACTGCTGCAGCAAGTCAGATTATGGAAAATTTAGTGAGCTAATATTAATGTCTTAGAAAAGACATTGTAACTAAAGCTAATTCTTCTCTTGTTGGCATACTCATTAGAATAATCAGCAATGGCAAAGCAAATATCCTCTGCTCACCAGAGGAGACCCTCCAGATCAGACTCAAGAAAACTGGTAGAACAGGGCATAGGAAAACAGCTGTTGGGTTTTGTGTTTTAATCGGTAAACAGAAGACACCCGTTTCCAATCTGTTAATTCAGTGCTTTTCGGAGGCACTAATCACATTAAAATAATGTGAAGCAATGCTTTCTATTGAAATTGTATCATTCAATATATCAGAGGAATGCATTTTCTTTTCATGATTTTAGTTTATATCCTTGCAGCAGAGCAAATGTGATTTCTTTGACTGATGGTTTGTTGCATTTGTGTGCATATTTAATCAACAATAGACTCAACGTATAAACAGTATATATATATCCATGGAGTCACAGTCAGCCACACTCTGCTGGCAGCTAAGCCAGGGTAATTCAAGAATAACTGCCACTGAAATCAGTGAATTTACAGGGGGATAGCAGGAAGCAGAACCTGTTCCCCTATCCTTAGCTGCAGAAATAAAAACATGGTGTACACAAATAAGAGTTCCAAATTAAAAGCCCTAGTCTTTTAAGTACATTGAATTTTCTATATTTGCATTTTGGCTTTAAATAATTAAAAATAATTTAAAAAAAAAAAAAAAAAAAAAAGTAAATTATGTTTTAAGTTACAGCTACAGAAAGAATTTAATAATTTAATTATTTGAGGGGCAGGGGGCCATTCCACTTATGTGGTAGAGACAGCATAAGCCCCAGCAACTCCCTCCCCTCTGGGACTGGGGAAATGGATCCTGGTATCTCCCTGACTCTGCACAGGGGCAAACCAGTTCCAGAAGTCAATGACTTGTAAGGTCTTTCAGCTTTACACACATGGCTGGTGGAGTTAGGATGGTAACTTACAGACATGGAGGGGCTATAGCACTACCTTCACTTCTCCTCCATCTTAGTGGTACTATTCTTTCCCAAGGAAGGGATAAAGGCTGGCCCTGAAATTGTGTTGTCCTTAAATGGAAAAAAAAACTCAGGCTCTTTCTTTATTTGTTTTAGAAGTGAACTTGGGCTGTGTCTTGTAGCATTTTCCTATGAAACTCCACAAGCACGGAGCATTTCATAGGTCTGCAGCTCTACATGCTTTCTTAGATCCAGCTCAGGCTGATTTAATAAACTATTTTTTTTTCACTCCCAAGATTCACACTTAACTATTCAATAAGGGCTTTAATTAAATGTTTTCATTGTAACAAATATAAAAAATAATAATAATAATAATGTAATGGGCATTGAGATATAAAATCCCATTTTGCATAATAAGGTCATTCACATAAATCTAGCATGAAAAAAAGTAACTACTCTGTGAAGCCCCAGGAGGAACTTAAGTGGAGGGTTTGAATTTAGAGAACTGGTCTGCATTTCTAACTGAAGTGAAACATCTTTCTTCACCTCATCCAGGCAGAGAATGTGTTGAGCAGTTTAGCACAGTGCCTGCAGATTTTCTAGACACAATTTCTGGGTCTGGGTACAATAAAAGTTGAATCTCTTGACATGGCATCTGTACACAGACGTGCATTAATGGGTAGACTAATCAATTACAAAAGTTGCCAAGTTAACCCTCTACAGAAAAGTCTGAATATTTTTGAAATACTAGCTCAGCCATGACACTGTTCCTCATTGGCAACCATCCTTCCCTGCCCTTTTCTAAACCTACAACACCCTCTCCTTCAAAATGGAAACTTACAGCCATACATAAATGTGTGATAAAGTATTATGGCAACATGTACTGCTTAAGGACAGCATGTTTGCATGTATTCTTAGTGGCTCAGTGGAACAGACTTCACTGATACTGTTTTAAGAAGTCTTTGATGCAGACATGGAAAAAAACTTCTCTATCAGAATACAAGCACAAGGAAGATTTCACAGGACTCAGGTGTGACATAAACACAAACTACAGGTAGATATGAAGTGAAAGCTAAACGAGATGAAAAATGTTTAAAAAAAAAACAAAAAAAAAAAAAAAAAAAAAAAAAAAAACACATTCACAACAAAGAAAATAACATAATAACATAATAGCCACCACCAAGAACTAGAAAAACTCTCCTTTCCTTATTGTTTCACTCACTTATAAATACACTCCACATTCAGACACATATGACAAAAATAATTCTGCCCTGGCTTGAGGGGAAAGAGTGCACAAATAAGGCTCCTATGTCTATTCCAGCTGTGATTTATTTACTATGTTTCTAGATGCAAGTTGACACTTCACATGTCAGGCAAGCAATGGGCCCTTGTACAAAAAGATTTTCTGCACTCCCCTTATGCCTGATGAGTGTTTAACTAGCATCTGTCACTTCATCTTAGTTGGTGTCTTAGGTATGTCCTTGGTTAAAGCTTCCCTGAACAGAAAATCCGTGGAGGTCATACCTTTCCTAGAAACAGATGAATTTAATGAGTGGCCCTAACACTCTACACTGTAACCTTGGCTCTTACTAAGGAGGCCAGCTCTCCACAGTACTGCAGCGAATGTTCAGGGATTGCAAGCCTATTGCTTCACAGTCTAGCTCCTTCCTGAATCTCGATTTTAAATGTAAAACTTAGCGCTAGGGCTCTGTGAATAAATGACTAGAGTATTGCTTTAGGGTACAGTGTTGTGTCATGCTGATGTGCCCTTTAATGTGCCTATAGTGGGTAACAATCACAAGCTGTATGTCAAAAACATTTTTACTGATGAATCCAAAATAAGTTTGGCATGTGCTCCTGTCCAACTACTTCATTTTTCAGAAGTGAAGGAGAGAGATCAAATCTCTCATCATATCTTGACCCTCTAGGCCTTGTCCTGACTGGCTATACATTGGTACAGGTAGGACTCAGCAACTTAGAGAAAAGTGAGAGAAATAGATAAGTGCATTTCCAGTCCATCACTTTTGTGTTGTGCTGGCACCATAGTGGTCATCTTTTCTGGTTTAAGTACCAGCCCCTGTTCCAGACTATTGTCCCAGCCAAGTCATCCTCATCCTTACCAGCTCATGAGATCAGGTCGTCATAAAATCTGGAAAACTACATTTCAGATCCTGCTTTGCTGTAGGCTACGGGTGAGGGAACATACTGGCATACGAAACTGCAGGGTAAAACAGATGGTGCCACGTGAAGATTTTAAAGGGTTTCTGGATGCAGAGAGAGGAAGCAAAGCTGGGGAAGGGTACAAGGGCACAGAGGAAGAATCTATACAGGGGAGCTTCTCATTGAAGTTAGTGCATGACCAAAGTCATGCTTTGAACATCCATAAACTGTGGCTTACGCTGCTGCGATTGTATCCTGAAAGTAGCCAGGTCTGTGACAAAGAGGAGAGCAGCATTGCTGCATCCTCACAGCCATGCAGGAGGTAAGGTCACACTCAAGTACAGGGATCATTCATTTATGGAGCTAAAAAACTCATCATTTTATTAAATGCTGCCAAGATAAATATTTGCTTATGGTGTTTCCTCTTTTTCTTTTTTTTTTTTTTTTTTTTTTTTTTTGTCATTTTATTAATTTATTTATTCTTTATTTGAGGAGACTTGCCAGCATAGTCCATATTTCTCCTATATACAGGGTGATGTCAGCAAAGCACACAGGGAGAAATTGATGCAAAAGTTTTGTAAAAGAGGTCAGCTGGAAAAAGGCTGCATTGCTGAGGAAGATACGTTGTGTTCAGCTCACCTCCTTTTTCAGACAGAGATAACCTCTCAGAAATGTGAAAACAAGTGTCATTGCTCAGGTATGTGAAACAATTTCTGAACATTGAAGTGTGTTTTTTTTTCCTCACACATAATGAGTGCTATTAATTACTTCTTTTTTTTTTTTCAGTGAAACATAACCACCTTTCAATATTTTAGCAGGAAATAGTGACAAGTTCTCTGAAGTTTTCTAATGACTTTTTGTACAGATTTTTTTTATGTGCAACAACTGAAATCCTAGCACATGGAACCACTCCGGCTTTCACTCAGGCATTTGCCAGCATCATTCTTCATGCATAGCATGTGCCAGTTCTCCTCTACCTTCCTGGCTCATATACTTGCTTGCCTGCATAAGCTCATCACCTGCAAAATTTAATACCTCTGCCTTCTGTCCCTCCATTATAAGCCCAAGTAAATAACACTATCACAACACCCATGAGCTCACCTATGGACCTCACTTTTTATGGTGTATTTTTCTGTAGCAGCAAAGTTTGCATTGATTTTTTTTTTTCCCATATGACCAGGAGGGTTTTGTTGTTGTTGTCATTGTTATTTATTTTGTTGTTGGTGGTTTTTTTTGTTTGTTTGTTTGTTTGCTTGTTTGTTTGTTTGTTTGTTTTGGCGGGGGGAGGGAGAGAAGGGGGAGCAGTTCAACAGGAACATGAAAAAATAGATTATGTCAGAAGTGGCTCATACTCTCAACACCATGACAGGAATCCCAGCCTCCACCAATATAAGAGGTTTAAGAGCAAGAAGAGACTCTTGGTGTCTTGGAGGAGCTCTCTTTACTATCCAGCCATAGGGTGATATATGAAATACAGCCAGATACTTGCTTGTCAGTCTGTCTGCTCTTTTACTTGAATGTCCATCATTTCCTATACCTTTGTACCCATTTTTCTGAGATCAATACATGACCTCAGATTTTAAGGCCAGAATGGGTTTTTAGATCATTCAGTCTGACTTTGTTTATGATTCAGACTTTATAATTTCATCTCATGCTCCCTGTATGTGATAGCATAATGCACATTCTTAAGTGATTTTATACACACATGCAGTGGTGTGTAATTTAATAAATAGTAATAAACTACATGCAGATGGCACCTCAGTATAAAAGAAAGCTGAATTCACCTTGCAATATTATTGGCTGATTGAGAATTTCAAGCATTTGCTGGAAAATTTAATGCAAGCTTTCAAATTTGGAGAGCATACTTCTTTGTGTAAGAAATCCTCCATTTCTCATCATGAGTTTCTGAGAAACCATTAACATTTTTTATTTAAAGTAATAAGCTCAGAAGAAGGGGATGTAGCCATGAGATAATAGCCTTTGTGAAATCACTAGGTGTGCTGAGGTGAATCCATGGGTACTCAACATAATGACAGGATCATCAGCTAATGCCTACTTTTATAGAGTTTTAATATTCTAATCACTTTTCCAAGAAATAATCTTTATATTTAAAGGTATAAGGACAGTGTTAGAGCCAAAAATGTTAAAATAATATTATGTTACTCTACGAATCTTGTAGACAATTAGTTTTAGTAGAACCTAATACACCATTCTGATTCACTAAGACTGTTAGGTTTTCAGCTAAAAGAATTACAGAGGCTATGCCTGCTCATTATATTTCATCTCTAAGCCAATTGAGCTTTTCTTCCTCAGTGTCCTCAGGCTCATCTGCTTGGTGTCTTGATTAGGATGGCAAGGGAGTCTGATGGTCCCTTGTGGCTGGCATTGTGATTAAGCCACCCCTTCCAGCATGGCTGTGGAAGTCAGGACACACATATTTGACTCCAGACTTTCACTTACACTTCATTCCTTTATAAGAATCCCTATTGCCATATGTCTATGAGATAGAGATTAGGGCATGCCTGAATGCCACAAGTCTTAATGAAATGATGATTATGCAGAAAGTTTGAGACCCCACTAATAAAAATATTAAATATACAAAGTACTGTCCTTATATGGCTTGTGAGAAAATATTGTTACTATTAAACTTTTCCAAGCACTACTACTTTCTTGGCTACAAAGGAGGGGTTAGCTAAATCTCATTGTGAAATGGGGGAATTAGCATTGGAGAATACCATATGGAAGATATATGCAACCATATACTGCAGAACATACTGTGTCAGACCAAGGAAATACTTTCCCATGTTGCCAGCCATTTATTTCTTGCAGGTGGGAGCTCACTATTTCTGACAACTAATGCAGTTTAAATTACAAAGAAAGTGGTTTTGTTTGCTTGCATGCTTTCTCAATGTAGATACGCTATTCAGTATTCACTTCTCCCAGGACAGTCCCAGAAATATTAGATGTACCACTCACTCTTACTGTCTGCAGGTAAAATATCTAACCTGATTTAGACATAGGCACCTCCAGAGAATATGGCATCTCTGCCCATTGTTATGTCTCTAATGCCAACGGGATAAATAGCCTTCTGAAGAATCCTAATAGGACTAAATTAGATCAGCTGCCTAACTTTTAATGGGTATAATTAGGTGAGGAGAATATTTTAATTTACCTGGAGGTAATACTACCTCGAAAATGCTTTTGCATCCAAACCTACAGGCAAATCTGTAAACACATATGTACATGCTACATCGAATTTAAAAAGAGGTGTCAGAGATTGTCCTCAGATACAAGCCAATTTTCAGGTTGGAAAGGAACTGGAAAGGAACTAAATGTTAAACTCATAAAACTGCTAGTCAGTCTACAACCATTTAGCAAGTATCTAATAAAAACAATTGTTAAAAAGAAAAAGGAAAAAGTTATTTCAGGATGAGCAGGCCACCATACCCTGTCATCAATTTGTAGATCAATAAGGTCATATACATTTTCAAATAAAAAAGTTTATTGCCTCTGGGATAAGACTACATATGACAGCACAAGCAAACACAACTAAATAAGAGAGGATTCTTAAATGCATTCCATAGCAAAGCTACAAAGTCATTTTACTCATGTTTTCAGATATGGTTAAATAATTGCCACGGGGTTATTTTCAGATTATTTCTGACTGAAAATTCAAATATTTTCAGTACTGTAATGAGGATTTTGCTACACCACTTGTGATGCTTCTGAGATCCAAGTATTCCTGTATTAAAGTAAGCAAGAAACATAATGTTTCTCAAGTTATATTTTCCACTTGAACTGGCAATGAGATTGTGCATTGCTAAGCCACAAGAATAAAATCTTTGGAAACTAAAAGCAACCAACAGTACATACTGGGATGTCAGTGATCCATAAAGGCTATATATAGATTTATATAGCAGATAAATACTATCTGTCATTAGACTGCAAGTAAATGTTTAATATTTGGATCCTCTGTCAGACTTCTGCAGAACATTACACTCCAACAGAGAGTCAGAAAACCTCTTCAGGAGGAGAGCAAATCAAGAAACAGTGCTTTCAACAAACAGGCAGCCGAGTGAACCACACAATTTGATGTTAGACTCAGAGGGGGTCAAGTAAGAATTATGCGATAAAAAGGGACCAAGGAAATTAGCTTGGCCCATTCCAGCTAAATCTAAGAGACAGTAATATCATCAGTTCATGCCTTAGCTGGCACTGCAAGTTCATGTTAGATGCTCAGGGGCACACATCTCAATTGCTTCAGTATTTTTGCTGTGTATTCAGCTTCAGATCATGGTGGCTTCCTATTACAGAATTAGTGACTGTCTTGAATAATGAATTCTTCTTTGGGCTTTTTTTTTTTTTGCTTTTTTTTTTTTTGCTTTTCTGCCAATTTGCTGCAGGATTTCCCATTGCCCCATACACCTAAATTAGGGAAATATGCAAAAACTGTTTCTATTTCTATTTCACATAACCCAAGAGGGGTTAAGAAAACTCATCACTGTAAAGGGCCAAGCACTTAGTTTACTTTCCTTCTATGAATCTAAGATCAGATAAGACTATTTTTCCTTTTAAGCTTTTGTCCTTCCTGTTACCTTAACTTTTGCTCTCATACACAGAAGATCCATGCAAATGGCTTTTCATCAGGACTTTGACTCCTTTAAACATCGAAAGAGATTTTTCTTTACAATACTATAGCTGAAATTGTATTGCTGAACTCTCTTCCAGCTGTCAAACAATATGTCTGAACAATTTTTGCTTCCAGTGTACATATCCTAGTATTCACTTATTTATATTTAATTTTCACTATTGAAATAGTGATCGAGATACCACGGGCCTTAAATTTACTGGTGGCTAAATTTTGTAAGGCATCCTAGTCTCGATTGTCAAGCATATATAACTTCTAACTGCTGAGGTTCATGTTACAAACAAACAAAAAAGGAAGGTTAAATTCATGACATAATGCTATTTTTTATTTTGAGCTTCAGTCTTTGAGCTTGTTTCCACAGAACATGTAAGGCTGTCCCTGTTTTAGGCATATGTTCCCATACTCCAGTAGAGGAATCCTACTCCTTCTTCCTCACTTTTCAGCAACCAGGATATAAGGACATATAATCTCACTGAGGTAGTCTGAGTGTAGAAGCCTGTGATCTGGCTGCAGGACTGCATTCCAGAAGTGAAGAAGTCCAATTATGCTGGACTAGAGGCCAAGGACTGTATTCCAGATGCACTTAAATGCTAGTTTAAATATTTAATTGGCCCCTATCCAACACTTATATTCTTGTTTGGTCTATTATATGGAATTCTAGGCACACAATGACAAGGATAAAAAATTATCCTAGAACTTTAACATGAACTTGGGCTTTTTCTCTTGCTGCCATGTGTTGAAATCTTATCCTTTATCAATGATAGCCACAACTGAAGTTAAGATAAAGGCATTATTCATTATGTCATTTCCTGGAACCAGTAACAAACCACAGGCAAATACCTGGACAAAGCACATTTTACTGTTTCATAATCATGGAAAATGGTGTCAGGTGGGCCTCACACTGTCAAAGCTGAAATCTCACAATCTGAAAGTGGTTAAAAATGTGGAAGGAGATAAACAGAAAAAAAGCTTTCATGTTTTTTCAGTTGCTGCTTTCATTTTTATTTTTTTTTTTCAGGAACAAACTTACAAGGTACTGAATTCCTTAACCTTTCACTCTGCTGTAAGAAAGATTTTTCACCTTTAAGTACAGAGATTGTTTTAAAGAATTAAAAATTGGATGAAATTAAAAAGTAAATGATTTCATGATTTCCTTTTTGTTTTCAAGTTGTTTTTCTCTTATGCATATGTTTTAGGGAGATTGTTTGATTCCCACACATTCACACACGGCTATTTTGATTTATTTATTTTTTTAATCTACTTTTAGCGCAATATCAGAAACTACATATCTGTTACTTAGATGTAGATTATCTCATTGGCTACTCAGCAGTTCTATCAGCTCATGCAGCACCCCCAGTGCAGTGATACATGCTTATCAGGACCTCAATACAAACTTCCTGGAAAATGATTTTTCTCCCTTTAGAAAATTTTAGCTTGTCATCAGAAAATCAAACCACAATATATTTTGACCAAACCTAAACAAAAATTAGAAACAGAGTTTTTGTTTTCTCAGCTAAAATAAATAAATAAATAAAATAATGAAAATACTCAAAGAAATATGAGGCTTTTAAAATGATTTCTTTAATTTTAATATATCCTTGTGTCATCTTCTGAAAACTGGTATAAGAAAACTAAGAGCATGTCAGTATATGAAACACTAAAGTTTTTCCCTCACTTCTTTTTTTGACAACAGTAGAGAAGTTCAGATAAGCACAAGGTGGATGTCTCTTTCCCCCCAGCCTTTTTTTTTTTTTTTCCCAAAGATTAGGCTTTCACTCAGAAGTACACTCTTCTTTTCAGGACATATAGATATAGGGCAAATAATCACTGAGTGTGTGACTCTTACATGGTGAAGTCAACACTAGTTGAGAGCTCTCATTAATCTGTTGAGTCAGACTGGAGAATATGAAATTCCCTTAAATGTGATCCAGCAGCCATCCATGCCCTGCAAAATCTTTTTCTTCATTGAGCACTCAAAACAGTGGAAGACAGGAAAATGTTACTTATATAAATAAAGATTTATTAAGGCTCTTGCACTGGATTATCTTTATTCATGGTTGTCATGATGTTATCAGAATTTCTTAATTCATTATTTTTAATACATCATGGAAAGACAATTCAGCTCTTTCATACTTAATACAGGACTATTCACTTCCAAAGCAGAGTAATTTGGCTGCCTATGTAAACACATTCTTTCAATTTTAATGTGTTACCCGTTGGAGTTATTACATAATTATTATGTTATAATTATGGTCATTTTCAGGTAATTCTGCCCTTTTAGTTAGTTAGTGGTTTGATTCTAGACCTATGGCTTTGAAATTATTAAAATAAACATGGGACTTTTTCAGAGAATTGGGCCTGAAGGGAAAACTGGGAATGTGGAGTATGAACTAGTTGTACCATTTACTTTCTGCAAAATTCTGTCATAAAGAGCAAACAAAGAAAACTGTCATCATAGCAACCATGTTGTCCCAGTCACTGTATCAAACAAAATAGCCAGTGTTATGATTGTAGTTTTATTAACTGGGGCAGTATTTGGAGTTTTGAGCAGAGAACGGATAGTATTATACCATGCATTGCTGAAATACAAAATAAATACTTAAGAAGCTGCATTGAGTTTACATGGCAAGGTTTTGGTAGCAGGGAGGCTACAAGGGTGGCCTCCATGAGAAGAATCAAGAAACTCCCGCTATTAGATAACAGCCAGTACCAGCAGGCTCCAAAGAGCCATGCAGCTGCCCAGAGCAGAGCCAATAAGTGATGTTGTTGGCACCTCTGTGAGAGCAGATTTAAGAAAGAGAAAAAACTGTTGTGCAACAGCAGCTGGGAGAGTGAGGAATGAGAAAACAGCCCTGCAGTCCCCAAGGTCAGAGTAGAAGGAGGGCAGGAGATGCTCCAGGCCTGGAGCAGCAGTTCCCCTGTGGCCTGTGGAGAGGTCCCTAGTGGAGCAGGCTGTCCCCCTGCAGCCCATGGGTCCCACATGGAGCAGATCTTCATGCTGCAACCCGTGGAGGAGCCCCTGGTAGAGCAGGTGGATGTGGCCTGGAGGAGGCTGCGGCCCATGGAGAGCCTCCACAGGAGCAGGCTCCGGGCCGGAGCTGCAGCCCATGGAGAGGAGCCCACGCAGGAGCTGGGGGGAGCTGCCACCCATGGGGGACCTGTGCGGGAGCAGTTTGCTCCTGGGGGATGGACCCCATGGTATGGAGCCATGTGGGAGCAGTTCTTGAAGAGCTGCTGCCAGTGGGAAGCCCCCGCAGCCTCAGTTCGGGAAGAACAGCATCCCGTGGGAGGGACCCCACGTGGAGCAGGGGCAGAGAGGGACCATGAAGGAGCGGCGGAGAAGAAGGATTTGTGACTGACCACAGCCCTCATTCCCTGTTGCCCTGTGCCACTCAGGAGGAGGACATAGAAGAGGGTGGATGGGGTGAAGGTGTTTTTAGTTTGCTTTTATTTTCTCAGTGCTCTAGCTTGTTAATAACAGACAATAAATTACATCAAACTCCTTATGCTGAATCTTGTTTACCCATGACCATAATTGTTCTTATGTCAACCCCTGACGTGTTTTCATCATATTTTCTCCTCCTTTTCCTTTGAGGAAGGGGAATGAGAGAGTGGTTGTGGTGGAACTCAGCTGCTCAGCTGAGTAAATCCACCACAGAATCTTATAGTTGAAAACAACAAAAACTAACAACAATAACAATAAATAAATAAATAAATAAAAGCAACACAACAAAACAACAACAAAGCAAACACAAACAAACAAAATCAACTCAAGATTCTCTTGGAAAAACTTGGAAAAACCCTACAAGTTATGGAACTGGAGAGAAAAAGGCTCAAGGAGAGCTGGTTGATTTTTAAGGATCACCTCCTCAAAGTTCAGGAACAGTCCATCCCTATGTACAGGAGGTGACGGGATCTAGACAAACAGGGAGCTCCAGAAAAATAATGTAGAAAAGAAGCATATAAGAGGTAGAATCTGGAACAGGTAGCCTTGGAAGATAGATGGAAGATAGAGATACAGTCTAGAGTGTACAGGGATAGGGCTAGGAAAGCCAAAGCCCGTATGGAGTATAATCTAGCAAGGGATATAAGGGGCAACAAGAAGGGCATCTACAAGTATATCAGCAGCAAAAGGAACAGTAGGGAAACTATGAGTTCATTGTTTGACTTTCAAGTCTCCTATAGTATCCTTATAGACAAACTGATGAAGCGTTGGCTAGATGAGTGGACAGTGACACTGACTGAAAACTGAACTGATGGATTTAAAAGGTTGTGATCAGCATCAAAAAGTCCATCTGGAGGCCAGTCCCTAGTGGTATACCCCAGGGGTCTATACTGGGGCCAGTAAGGTTTGACATCTTCATTAATGACCTGGGTGATGGGACAGAGAACTCCAGCAAATTTGTAGTCTGTATAAAACTTGGAGGAGTGGCTGGTACACTGAATAGGATTGCTGCCATTCAGGGGGTCATTCACTGGAGAACTGGGCTGAGAGGTATCTTGTGTTCTGTGAAAGTAATGTCACAGTCCTGCACCTGGAGAGGAATAACCCCGTGTACCAGTATGCAGTAGGGGCCATCCAGTTGGAAAGCAGCTTTGCAAAGAAACACCTGGTAGACGACAAGTTGAGCATGAGACAGCAATGAGCCCTCACAGCAAAGAAGGTCAACAGCTTCCTAGGCTTCACTAGGAAAAGCATTGCTATTATTGCTATTGGGTTGACAGAGGAGATCCTTCCTCTCCACTCAGCACTGGTAAGGCACATCTGGAAGGCTGGTTCCAGTTCTGGGCTTCCTAGTGCAAGAAGGACAAGGACAAACTGGAGCATGTTCAGTGAAGGGTCTAGAGTTTCTTTCACATGGAGTGAGGCTGAAAGAGTTAGGAGTGTTTAACCTCTAGAAGAAAAAGTCTCAGGGGGGTCTTATCAGTGTGTATAAATACCTGATTTAGGGTAGGGTGTAAAAACAGAGACAGACTCTTCTCAGTGGTGTCCACTGAAAGGACAAGAGGCAATAGGGACAAACTGAAATATAGGAAATTTTGTTTAATCATAAGAAAACAACAAGGGTGGTTGAACACTGGAACACATTTCCTAGGAAGGCTGTGGAGTCTCCATCCCTGGAGATATTCAAAACCTGACTAGACAGAGGTCTGTGGTTGACCCTGCTCAGAACACAGGTCAGACTAGATGATCTTCAGAGGTTCATTCCAATCTCAACTGTCGTGTCATTTTGTGATAGGCCTTAGAAAGTTTTAGTATTAGAATGACTGATAGGAATTTTAAAAGAAAGCACTGTGAATGTTGCAATATTTTCCACTTGAGGAAAAAAAAAAAAAAAAAAAAAGAATAAAAGACTGCACCATTGCCACCCTCTTGGGTGCCTCTCAATTAAAAACTGATATTCGTTTGAAGTAATTCTTTCAGAAATCCCAGTGTGACTGAGGCTATTATAAAAGCTTTTGTTTACATGCATTAAATTACAACAGTTTTCCAAGAAATCTGTTTTCATTCAGTTATTTACTCTCAAAAACAGGTTTCTTGAGACCAGGGAGAAAGACTGCTTGTGACCATATGGAATCTTCTGACCATCACAGCTTCTCCTTAGAAGTTCCTATCTATCTGTCTTTCACAAATGCAAATCAGTGTGACTCCGTAACACTTTCTAAAGCAATAAAAGTTTATAATGGATTTGGAGGCCACTACATGAGAAATTAATACTTTCCCACCATCCCACCACACTTCCCCTTCTCTTCCCACCCCCCCCCAAAAAAAAAAAAAAAAAAGGAAAACAAAACAAAAGCTATATAGTTGCACTTGAGCTAAAATGTGGTGGTTACATGAGAGTGGAAAAGAAAGGGTACTGAAGTTGGAGCTAATTCCAGGCATTTAGTGGTCATAAGTATTATATAAGCCTGTAAATTAAAGACTGTATAACTCATAAACCCAACCTCCCCCACCTTCTCTTTGTGTGGGGTTTTGGGTGTTGTTTTTTGTTTGTTGATTTATACATACATACATATATATATATATAAGATATAAGATATATCTATATCTATATCTTCAATTATATATATATATATATATATAATTGAAGATATAGATATAGATATATATATCTTTTATATATATATATATATATATATATATATATATATATATATATATATATATTTTATTATATATATATATATATATATATATATATATATATATATATATATATATATATATATATATATATATATATTATATATATATATATATATATATATATATATATATATATATATATAATTGAAGACAAATTCCACTTTCAACTATTAGAAAATCTCCACCCCCACCTCCCCATTGTTGGGAATCTCTGGAAAGGCCAAATGCTGGTTGCAGGGATGCAGGGGACAGAGCAGTAGTTGCAATATCCACTGCCCTCTGGAGGAGAGCACGTCTGTGCTGCTGGAATCCTTCCGCCAATGTGGGCTGTAATATATTGTATGCTTGTGTTGTGGTTTTTCCTAACAAATGGGGATTAAAACTGGAAACTACTTAATGGTGCAAAAAATTAACAAAGTCCCTAAAGGCTTGGAAATTTAAATTTGAGTTTGTATGCACTGATATTCAGTGGTATGTTATGTTAATTCATGTCCTGTTTTTATGTCTTATTATGAGAAATGTCACTTATTATAGAAGAGAAAAATCTGTCAGATATGATCAATGACTTCATGTCTATGACAGTAGCCTTTCTGTAGCCACACAGGTCCAGATTTAATGAAACAAAGTTTTTAGGGAGACATAATGTCTTTCTTTGAGAAAAAAAATAATGGCACAGGTGGAAAAAGCCGATGCCTTTCAGGCACTAATCTACAATTTTTAAATTCAGAGATACTGAAATATATAGAGATGAGTAGGGCATAATTGATGAATATTTGTACTCATTTACTTAATAAACTGGAGAACTAAATTCAAACTAAATCTTTAACTACAGAGATTCCCATGCTATAAAAAAGTGGGATAGGAAAAATAATGAATGATGAGCCAACTCCAAAGCTGCTGAGAAAATATTAAAATGTCATAACTCTTCAGATTTACAGAACCATTTTCATTTTTTTCATAGCATTTCAGACTTATAAACATAATTTCAACACCAGAAACAAAAGTACTTCCATATAGTACTTTTAAATGCTGTTACAAAAATTTAAATATGAAGCTAAGCTGTCCTGCTACAAAAAAAAAGTTGCCCTTGTGATTACAAACCAGAGATTCCAGTGTTGGTACATAAAAACTTAAGAAAGTGACAGTATACAGCAATAAAAATGATTGGTCTTTTTATTTATTTATTTATTTATTATGGAAGGTGCAAACACAGAGAGCCAGCAATAATAGGAAAAAAAAAAAGATTTTTAAGTTTCTTTTTTTTTTTTTTTTTTGTAAAATGAAAAATTGGTGTGTTTTAACAAAAAAAAAAAAAAAAAAAAGTGTAACAAGTGTTTCTTTTCAAATCAAATCCCTTTGAAAAAGAAAGGCTGAGAGAGCTTGGGCTGTTCAACCTAAAGAAGAGAAAGCTCTGGGGTGACTTCATTGCAGTTTTTCAGTACTGACATGGTTCTAAACTAAAAGAGGGGAGATTTAGATTAGAGGTTAGGAGGAAATTCTTCGCTCAGAGGGTGGTGAGGCACTGGAATGGGTTGCCCAGAGAAGCTGTGGATGCCCCCTTCCTGGAAATGTTCAAGACCAGATGGGGTGAGGCACTGAGCAACCTGATCTGGTGGATGACATCCCTGCCCATGGCAGGGGGTTGGAACTAGATGATCTTTAAGATCCCTTCCAACACAAGCCATTCTATGATTCCATCATATCATTCAATATGATTCTATGATCCACATGATAGGAAAAACTTAGGACCAGGCAAAGTATATAGTCACTAAGAACAGCGGTCCTCCCTCCCTCCCTCCCCCGGAAACTGCATGGTTTCTCTCTGCCTCTTTCCACAACGCAGCACTCTGCTGAAACATCACAGATCATGCCTGCAACACATGTTGCTCTCCAAATCCTGCCCTGGCTTTTCTAGTTCCTCATCCACCCCACCCTTACCAACCACTCTTAGTCCTCAGCACTTCCCTGCATATACCCCTTGAATCTTATGTCATTGCCACAAAATTCAGTTTTGCTCCCAGGTGGAGGCTCAGAATAGTAGAAGTGAATGTGAAGACTGAAAATACTTGAGTGGGTTCTGGCACTACACGAGGAATTGTATAATTCAGTTAGGAATGAGATCTGAAGAGCCCTATTCAGCCTATGAATCATTTACTCAAAAGACTACAATAGATACCAGGCAGAAAGTAGTATGAATACAGGGAAGAAAAAAAAAAAAAAAAAAAAAGTTAAAAAAAAAGGCAGCCTCAATCCTGCAAACACTTATGCATGTACTTAATGTAATGTGGATGAATATTGATTTCAATGGGAGTGCTTATATGCATAAAGCAAGGCATATGCATACTTATAGGATCAAGGCCAAGATTGTTAAGTACTGCAAGCTGAGCTTTAATGACTGATAAAGCAACTTAGAATACACAAAACTGTGACAAAGAGATATTTGGGATGCCTGGATATTCTTAGTGCTTATAAAATGTTATCGCTGTTCTCAGTCTGAAATAAGAAAAATAATTTGTTAGTAAACTAATGACAATCACTTAAAAATTAGAATATAATATAGTATATGAGCAAAAGGAGCACACATATGTGGCTAAATAATTCTACTTCCTGCTAGAATGCATCCATTTCTGTTAATATGGCAGCTATTGAAAAAAAGCACAAAAACATAACAGTTTATGTCAAGAAGGTGAATGATCCTCCTATTTGCTACCGCCAGGGAAAATTAAAAATGGAATGGAATTGCTTACAACAGTATTCATCCTCCAAGTGTACAGACTAGGAGTTGCAAAGCCAATGGGTACTTGTGTTAGACTCTACAGCTGAAACAAGCTCAGTTTTAATGTAGATGGACATTCTGGCTGTGCAAATTATCTCATGCTCTGTGGCATGAAACATTGATCTAACATTTTATTGAAATTAATTTTTTTCTTCAGCTTTCTATAAAAAAGTATGGATGTGAAATGGTTTGTGGAAATGCATGCCCTAGTTTCTTCTTAAATGCTCTCCCGGAGACTGTTTAATTGCATAACCAAAATGACAGTGTGGGACAGTGACTGGTAATTTAATGCTGAAGACTTTGAAAATCTTAATCTTAATTCCCTACTCAGTAACAACACAACTAATTTAGCAGTGATTAACATGGAAAACAGACCTTCAGCCTGAATGCCTAACTGATACTGTTTTCAATTATGGTGGCCGCTTTGGTCTTTTAACAACATCAAGTGAGAACACAGTGTTTGTGAGCAGTGTTGGATTGACAGCAGAGAATATTCCAACTTTCCAGACCCTACTAGCCACATGCCTAAGCCTTTTTTGGAAGTATACTGAGTATGTTAGAGAGCTAAGATGAGGGGCACTCTAGGAGTAGCTTGCAGGAAGATAACAACATCCTTCCAGGGAATGAAACTCATCTGAGCATGCAACTAAAACATATAGATCCCTAGAGTGAAAAGGCTGTGCCATCTCCAGCCCTAGAGTTAGGTGGTGTAGCCCTGCCATATGCAATAGTTCCTAGCTGACACAAAGGAATCCTCTCTGAATGTGAGACAATGGATCAGTGTCTGTTCAGACCTGATCATCTCTGCTAACTACTAGCTCATGACTACCAGTATATGGTTACAACACAGGAAACTAAACAACATGGCTTTATGACACACACAACTTCAGTACCTCCTAACATTAATCAGTAAGTACTCACCAGGTCAAAAGCAGTTCTGCAGAAGACCAATGGCTCCAGCCAGCCCTCACCTGATGCAAAGAATATTTCTAGAGTACGAGGTCTTCTTGGAGGAGCAAAGTATGCAAGAAGTTAGTGCTTTAAATCTAAGAATTGCCCACACTGCAAGTCAGTGTTTTCCCTTAGGTAGTCTGAAACAAACAGAATTCAGTTCTATTAGGCCCAGGTTAAGAAAGTACATCTCCACAACTAGACGCACCACTGGAGAGAAGCCAACTTGCTCTTAGCCAAGTATGCACATTCTGGGTGCTCTTGGGCGAGTAACTATAAACCTGGAGTAATCCACAAGCAGACAAGAAGGGGACACGTCATACAATGGCAGAAATCCCTCAGAGGTGTATGAGACCTGGTTTGATGTACGAGACCAGATGCTGAGGCACCTACATTGCATCGGTAGTAGTAGCCAGGGAGGTAAAGTGTACTCTGCTGCACAGCATGCTTATAGCTCAAGGTAAGTTCTTCTTTGGTCTCTAGAGACTTCAAGATCTGGCTGCACTCTGGCTTACCATTTTTTCCCCTCTCCCTGCTGTGTGGCTTCTTGAGAATATTTCCAGTTTTCCTTATTTGTTTTAATAGCAATGCAACTCTTGTTTGTTAATGTATTTACCAGTCTTCAAAGCACTGAATATAAGTATTAAATATATACATAAATAAATGTTCTTAAAGGCAGTAAAGAAGCATGCTTTTTTTAGTATGTAAAATGGCTATTTTAATAAAACTTCATTTATACTGCCCAGTGCAGAATTACGGTACTCTCCTTCTGAAATTACACTTTAACATAGTGTTCATTACCCCAGCTCTGCAATTTTCATCATGTCTATATTCTAAAAGAAGAAGAAAAACAATATAGAAGCATCCCAGTGAAATTAAACTGCTACCCTGGAGAAAACAGGAAAAAAAAATGTGGACAGGGCTTCAAAATGGTTACGTGCACTTTAAAACTTGATTTTAAGCTGATGAAAATCAGCATGCCTCTGCAGAAGAAGATGAAATGATGCCAAAACACGCCAGGCAAGTATTTGACACTCAGTTGCACGCGGCAATTCCCTGGTCTGTGGCCGCTTTACAAACAGTTGAACTGGCAGTTTGCTCAGGCAGGTTTTCGACTTGTCCATGGAACGGCAAGTATTTTCTCACCTCTCGTCAGCATGGATCTGTAGCCAACATCTTTAAAAATCCATCCCGATCTCATTCAGCTCAAAGTTGTATATATTAAAATAAGGCAAGCCCTGAGATGAATTAGAGGCAAAGAGCCTCAGTGCACACTTGAACTCTATGTGCAGCTTTTGTTGACATCAGTGCAAGCTGTGTCTGCAAATCAGTGGCCCCCCTTTGTTATAGAGTAACAAATCTTTAGCACAGAGCCTGCTTCTGACAGAGCCAAAGCCTTCCTTTGAACAAGCACATTCTTCCCTCAGATTCACGCAAAGATATCCACCAGAGTTGCCAGATGACATGTTCAGAAAATCAGGATGCTGTCTTGGACCAGTAGGGCAGAGACTGGCTGACAAGGACGATACAAACCTGTAAAAATCAAGACTTTTGCTATTTATTTGAGATATCAAGAAAAATATCTCCAAAATAAGTCTGTCCTAATTTTAGTCATGGTAACTAAGCCCTAACACTCACTAATTGATAGGAATGATAGTAACGGCAGAAATATATCTGAGGCACATTCAAAGAATAATGCAGGGTCATAATGCAAATTTCTGTGCTCATAGAGTTAAGGACACATTTTGAAGGAATTAATTTAGGTACTCATAAGAGGGCAAGTTTTTTTCAGCATGTTTAGCATTGAAAATTTTCTGTTCTGTCTGTTTCTTTAACCAGATTTTCCAAAGGTCCCTGCTCCCCAACACTGAGAACTTTTGCAGATCTGAGACTCAATATGAACATTTCAAAAATATTGACTGAAGAATGCTGTTAACTTGGTTGGGAGAGGTACACAGCTCTGACTTGGAGTCCAGTAAGGAAACCCCAGTCACGGAGCACACACTGCTTAAACATAAGAAAATCCATTTTGTTTGTCAGAACTTCTAACCATGAAATGGTTAAAAATATTGAAAGGCCAGAAGTATCAGCACTGAGAGAGAGTGAGAGAGAATGGAAGGAGGAGTGTGGTACTGCGCTTTGCAAGCTCAGCAGTTCTTCAGATGTGGTCTGGCATCTAGTTCATAAAGTCAAGCAAATCTGCTCATTTTAGTCATATATACAGCCACATATGCACCGGCAGAGATATATACATAGATTTAAATTTATCTGAACAGTAAAATAAAGAACTATCATGTACATCTTTAGGAGGTCAGCAGAAACAAATATAGGAAGTTAGAAAAAAATAAAATAAATCATTGTATTGTCAAAGCACAAAATCACAAGCTGAACATTTCAGGTAAAGTGACATCTAAGGTATGTTTTCTCTAAGAGGACACTTACGATGATATAATTTGCACTGTCTGCTTCATTGTAAGTTTGTCATGATTTATTTATTTTTTTACTAGAATTGATTGGGCTACGTTAGAAAAAAATACTTTTTTTCTTTGTCCTAAAACACTATTTTGCCAGAGCAAAGTCATTTTGTGGAAATAGAGTAATTTGATATTTATTTTTTTTTTTTGCTAGAAACTTATAGAGGTCTCTCTTGTAAATTCTGATTACAGAGAGAAAAAGAGAAAAACGAAGGGGAAGAAAAACAGGAGAGAGATGCATGTGTACATTCATGTAGGAAAAAGAATTTTGGCACACGCCTGGGCAAATGGATGAGAGAGGAAGACGTGAATTCCAGAACATTGAAATACAGGCATGAAATTGAATTTTTCTCCCTAGGTCTGCTCCAGGTTTTTCTTATTGGAGTGCAGGATTTCTGGTTCTTCTGCATTCTTTCTTTTAAATTTCCATGGAATGTGGGATTTCTTGCATTGTGTCAGTGGTCATGCATCCAGACATAACACAAATTTTAGATTGACAATAATAGCAATCTAGAAAAAGATACATCAGATATGGTATATATATATTTATCAGCCTGTGGCAGAAAAAAAAATATTCCTACTGTCCTTAGGATTGGGTAACAGTATTTGAATTTATAACTAGGAATGCTTTTTCCTAAACAGCATGAGATATCTCAATTCAACAGTGTGGATGAGCATGAGAAGGACATGGAGGTCCTCGAGAGAGTCCAGAGAAGGGCAACAAAGCTGGTGAGGGGTCTGGAGAACAAGTCTTATGAAGAGTGGCTGAGGGAGCTGGGATTGTTCAGCCTGGAGAAAAGGAGGCTCAGGGGCAACCTTATTGCTCTCAATAGGTACATTAAAGGAGGTACATGGTCTATTCTCCCATGTGCCTGGTGATAGGATGAGGGGGAATGGGCTTAAGTTGCGCCAGGGGAGGTTTAGGTTGGATATTAGGAAAAACTTTACCGAAAGGGTTGTTAGGCATTGGAATGGGCTGCCCAGGGAAGTGGTGGAGTCACCATTCCTGGAGGTCTTTAAAAGACATTTAGTTGTAGAGCGTAGTGATATGGTTTAGTGAAGGACTGGTTAGTGTTAGGCCAGAGGTTGGACTAGGTGATCCTGGGGGTCTCTTCCAACCTAGACTGTGATTTTGTGATTCCATGAATTTGAAAGTGTGATAGACTATGAGGTGAACACGTAAAGCTCTAAGACTGAGAAAAATTTGGTTTACCAATGTAGACGGTAGATCCCATCCCATTTGCCTTTTAGCAGAAGGAAAGAAAGAGAGAGAGAGAGTGAGAGAGAGAGAGTGAGAGAGAGAGAGTGAGAGAGAGAGAGAGAGAGAGAGAGAGAGAGAAAGAAAGAAAGAAAGAAAGAAAGAAAGAAAGAAAGAAAGAAAGAAAGAAAGAAAGAAAGAAAGAAAGAAAGAAAGAAAGAAAGAAAGAAAAGATTTGCATTTTGCAATGCAAAAGGAAAAAAGACGTTTAATAGATCCCTCTCCAGACTGGAGCTTTTATGAAAGAATTAGACAGAGTGAAAACATGTGTGACTTTCTCAGCCTGCATGAAGCAGCATCTGATTTTTCACACTGTGTCATGCCAACTTAGAGAAATAAGAACCTATTGTTTTGACAGAAAATGGAAAATAGTATCTAACAACAAAATAAGTGCATCTTTGGATGAGAATGCCCACTGCCACACTTTGGATCATTCACATGTACAGGGCATTTCACAGCTCTTCTTTTGCCTGTATTTGCCACCTCCTTAAAGCAGAGCAGTTATGTTGTGCTACCTAAAGTAACTGTGGGAACTCAAAGCCTCACTTTTGGAACAGACAAGCTCAAGGGCAGCCTATAAACCTATAAGTTTTATGCTGCTTAGAGAAGATTAGCAACAGTGATGAGCCATAGCCTTTTTTTTTTCTACCTACTCCTCTTTCAGTCTACGCTGGTTATCTGCCCTCTCTACAGCTTGGTTTCCATGAATATCGTATGGAGATTGTCCCAATCTTACAGTAAGGATTCACTTCCTATGCTAATAAAGAACGGAGGAACATTTAGTAAAGAGGATAGGCTGTGAACAAAGCATCCTCTTTGCCCAAGGAATTCATTACCATAAGGACGCTGTGGCCCAAGGGTTAGGCAGGATTCAAAAAAAGCCAGACATTTTCAAGGCAAGCAAATACATCAAGAGATAAAACACTGTGTGTGATTATGCATTTTTAATATATACATGCATACATACTTATGTATATATACATATATGTACATGAAATAAATATGTGAAAAGCAAGGCATGATTCAGAACTGAAACCAATCTGTATTGACTAAAGAAGGCACTTTATTGGAATTGATTATTCCTCAGACGCCCTGTTGTGCTTCCTGTAAAGCAGCTTGAATTGGCTGTTGTAAAAAATCGTTTCACTTGTCTTAGTCCTATAAGCTCTCACAAAAAGGAAAGTTCTTGGACCTTCATACAAGTACCCAACATCTGAGAGATACCCCTGTCATGCTACAGTCCATCTGAGTCAGCTGCTGTTCCTTTTAAAGCAGAAGAACTGCAGCTTATGATATCCAAAACTAGAAATTTTGGGGCCAGGCCAGATTGTATCTGGTTTGCCAGAGCCCTGCATCCTTCACAGTGTTTATACATGAAGATGATGATGGTGGTGATAAAATAAACTAAGAGATCAGTTTAGAAAGTTCTCTAAATGATGCCATGCTTTGTAACTCATACTTCATACTTCCACTACAGAGGCTATAGGGTGAGCACAGCTTGGTGCCATGCTTCTGTAATGCAGCTGTATCCCAGGCTCTCTGTAGACCTTCTTCTCTTGCAGCCTGTGAGTCTGGGCCATTGATGCTAAGGCGCCAAGACTTTTCTTTCTAGCTAATAGAGTGTACTAATATCACAACCCCGGCTGGTGGGGTACAGAAAGGTGGAGAGCACAGTGGGGAGAAAGGACATGGGTGGGGCAACACAAGGTGGTAACAAAACCTACCTAAGGCCTACCTAGAGATTACCTACTCCCTATACTTGAGTCCAAGCTTTGTCCAAACAGAGTTGAAACCACTTTCAAAGTACACATGGCCTTCACCTGAAAAACTTTATTTTTGTAACTAATAATTTTAGTGTCTTGCCTCTAATTTTTCTATTTGACAAATTGTACTCTTTATTATAATCTTTAATTATTATAGATCTAAATCCCCTATAAAACAGCTGCAAATTTTCTATTGAAATGATCTTTTTCTTCTGTTTATTTTCTCCTGCAATGCTATTCTCTGCTGTACAATTGCATTTGCCTGGGACTATGGAAGGAGTTAGGTAAATCAATTTTAAGCAAACCATATATTGTATGCTTATATAGTTTCATTTCCAATAAATAACCTGGAATAGCTAGTCAGCTTTACATGCAATCTTAATTTGAGTTTCATATGCATAATGGAAGCAAGGAAAAATGGGACAGACTTGAGAAGGGAAGAAAGATTATATGGCTACAAGCACAGTGCGATGTAAACTCATTTACAAGGGCATCTGCATCTGTATGTCCAGTCAAGTGGCACAGTGAATTGCGAGGGGATTATTGATTTCAAAATGACTTAGCTGCAGCCATGCAGTACTGAGAATACCTTATTGCTTCCCTTAGCTTCATGTACCAATTTGATCATATTTTGTGTATGTCTCAGCAGTCACAGATGTAAGTCCTGAAAATAAGGTGATTAAAAGGGCAACAACCACAAAAAGAAAAAAAAAAAAATAAAAAGAAGAAAAGCAGTTTCTCACCACATAAGAGATCAGGTTTGCACTTTAGTTTCAAAAGATACAAATATTATACTTACCTTTGAAACAATTCAAATGCAACTTCTTACAGAAATGCTGAGCACCAGCCCTCTGAAAATCTGGTCCCATCCAAGCAGGAGCCACCCAAACAGATTTAGATTGCTTTTAAGTCCTGAAACTTTTAACTTCCGAAATCAGCATGGGTACAACTTACTGAATGTGTGCTTAGTATGGAGCTAAGAGAACTTTGAAATTGCCCATTACAAGCTTTCAAAAACATCCATGTGCACACAGGACTGTTAATCTTTTAAAATTATATTACAAGAGGAGCAAGAAAGAAGCAGCGTCTCCCCTCACATATGGATTAAAATTTTTACACTGAAAGTAATTAAAATACCATGACAAATTAAGAGCTGATAAAAGGCCACAGCTAAAGATTTATGATCTTTTTTTTTTTTTTTTAAGAGCACTTAACTTTTACCAAATGTACAGTGCTCCATGTATTCATCTCTAACATCTGAATCATGTTAGGAAAGATTTTCAACTAAAAGTGTGTTCCTTTGCATCAAAATGTGTAGCAAGATCTCTGTGTTACGCATGTCATCTTATGACAGTCAGTTAGCTCTCTTGCTGAAGGAAACAATTAGGAAACTGTTTTAAAGAGCTTGCACCTTTTGCCAGAGTGGATAAAAAGAAGAAAAAAATAGTAAAATAAAATAAATAAAAATAAAATAAATAAAATAAAATAAAATAATAAACAAAAAAAAAAAAGAAAAAAATTGTTTAACAGCCATGTATGTCATACCATTATACTCCCCACCTTTTTCAAAGGTCAATGAAGTGTCATTTTGTGACTACTAATTTATTCAGAAAGCATAGCTTAACTGTTCCTGTGACTTCTTAAAATGATGACAACAACATATCGGGTAGGGGTAAGATTCAAAAGTGTAGACAATACACATTTAGTGAGTAGCTTCTTAGTAGTGTCTTACATCAATCACTCCTGACATTTCCAAGGAGAAATCCTATCTGGACCCTAAAAATCTATTTCCTTTCCTCATGACAGCTGTGATTAAGGCATGGCAGCTTGTACCACGCAATTCTCTAATGATGAAGGTAGCCATTCATGTCAACTCCCTTCTTAAAGTTGCAGTTATCAGAAATATTTTGATATGAAATTTCCCCCCTTTCATTTGTTCTTTGCATATTTCCAATGAAAATCAGTTTTATTTGGTTGGTTTACAGAACTATTCCTAGAGGTCTACTGCAACCAGTAAGAAATCAAACCCTCTGGTTTCCAAAAGGTAAAGCTGGTTGTGACTCAGCTTGGCACCTGGTATTTCTATGGAGTAGAAAGGGGATCGCAGTGCCAACTTGTCATCTGGAGCCCTCCTCACATTGCTTTGTATAATGTGAATGGAATGTGAGAGTAGTTCAGTGCCTCGTGCTATATTAGTGTTCTGCTCAGGGCAGTGTAGACTCAAATCTCATTAAATATGGTTGTTTGAAATGACTTAGACATTCAATGGCATTGGGTCTGTATTATCAGCACTTACAGTAGGTCCAGAAGCTCATTGTCTGGGTTGTATCAATGCACAGTTTCACTACCTTTCTTCACTTATCTGAGAAATACCCACACTAGTTAAAATTAGAAATGCTCTGACAGTGGATTATCTGCTGCTCACTCCTACCCATAGGTGATGGCAAAAAGCCCTGCTTTTTATTGAGTTAATAATTACCAACCTTTTGAGGAAAGAAAATGATCTATCTTTTTATTTCTAATATAATGCAACACAGACCTCCCTTTTCACATGATTCAACACTCAATAACTAGACTACAGGAGACAAGAACAAGTACTGTGCTATATTAGAAGTCAAAAACACTCCCTCCTTTCCACCTCAACTCTCACCAGGCTACTAAAATTTATACCAGAGCCATCCACTGGTAACTGAGCATTTCAGCATTAGAAGATTTTTCTCCTCTTTATGAAGGACACTGTAATTCTGTTGGGCCTCAGATGGGATTTCAAAGTCAACCTGCGGTCAAGTATGTGAATCTCAAACAAGATCAGGACACATCTGGAGGTCTGTGCATTACTGTCCTACCCTATTAAAAAGCAACAACAACAACAACTGTTTAGGAGTTCCTGGGGCTGAGTCTGACAGCAAAAACAGATGGATCAGACTTCAGGATTTAATTTTCAGATGTGATTCCCCCATGCAGAGTAATGGTTGGCACAGTTTATGATCTTAAAAAAGGTTAATTAATTTTTGAAAAGTCAAATTCTGTTCTAAGATGATATACAAGACTCCACATAAAGTTTTTTCAGCCTCTTTTGTTTTTGTGTGTGTGTGTGTGTGTGTAACAATATACATATTGTACTGTGGATCACAAAATCTATGTGGTGTAGTATCTCTATTGGAATAAACTCACCAAGCCCACTCTGACTCAGTAGTGGCCATGACAATTTGGTTAGCTACTGATCTGGCTGCTCATCTTTCAGTCATGTAATAGGTTTGCCTTGTTTTACCCCTTAGAGCAAGCAGCAAATCAACACTCATCAACATTATATCACGTTCATAATTACTACTATCTTGACATATTTTTTAGACAAAAGCTTCCCTGACTAAATTATTTGCAGATAATGACAATTGAAAATAGGAAGGTTGAAAATAACCATAACAAAATTATTAGGTTCAAAGTAACTAGTTTATACACTTGCCTTCCTAAGTGTGGGTATGAAAAGTTATGTATTGTTTATAGCAGAAACAAAGTTCCTTTTAAACTTCATTCACGACAAAATTCAGTTTGCCCATCAACCACATATCATAGTTCAGGTGAATTTAAAGCCTAAGGTTTGCACAGGTTTGATTTTATTTGTTTATTTATTTTTGCGCAAGAACTATGTACATGCTCTCAATATGAATATGCAATAGAGAGACCACTTGCTTAAACACATTCACTCACTTGTACACACACACACACACACACTCACACTCTGCTTCATGCATCATTATCGTACCATAAGGGTAAGATGAAAAAGAGAATGAATCCTTATCTATTTCCCTGAAGAAAAATTGATTTATTTCATAAAAGGCAGCAATTAATCCTGATGAGTTTTCTGCAATATATTTCAAATTTGGTGCCTGAATGTTTTCTAAGTTTCCTCTTTCCACTTGTTCTTGGTTAGTATGTTTTCTTATATGCTGTTTATAATACACATTAATACACTTTCCTGAAAGTTGTGCAAATAACAAAATCAAGATTGAATGATATATCTGTGGCTTAATATAAGCTGCCCAAAACATAATGTTTACTTTATAGCGATACTATAACACACATGCACACCTTTTTTTTTATTTATTTATTTATTTATTTTTGCATAAACCTCACAACGTCCTGGAAGCCAAACTGCCTGAAACATGTATGCCTCACACTTTGTTAAAATAGGTTTGGCTGTCATGCACACCTGTGTAATGACTGTTGGAGAAATGAAAGCACAGATGAGACATAAGCAGAATCTGGATCTATAATTCCTTTCCTTTTCTGCTTCAGTTTTGCAGTAATTCAGCTCTCCATGATTCCATCCTGTTTTTACAATGGTCCATGTGGAAACACAAACTACTGAAACATTCAGGTCCGTATCAGGACTTGCCTACCTTTCAAGCAAGTCAAAGGAAGCTGAAATGCAAAAATATACAAAAGGCATGTAAGAACAAAGTTTTTGTAGCAGGCTAAAGAGACGGGTTATGATTTTGTTATCAGCAAGGTCTATCAGTTGTCACTTAAAAAAACAGCATTTGTCAAAGAATTACCATGTGGAATATACACTTTTTAATGGTAATTGGTGCATGAAGAATCTGTATGATCTCAACTCCTTTAAGTTTTATCTAAGCATTATCACAGTCTTACTGGATTTAAGGTGAAATGAGTCTTTTATAAGACTATATTACCTATTATTCTTCATTTCCTGTTGTACCTGGTATTCCTTCAATTAGCCACATGTGTCAAAGCTAGACTTAACGATAGCTAATCTTCAAGAGATGCCTGTTAATTTTATCTGTCTGTGTCTGGATCAAGATAGAGAGCAGGCAACTCCCCATTAGCTAATATATTCTTCAAGCTCAAAAGCTGGAGAACAAAATACAAGAGAGAAATAGACTCAGCTAAAATATTTCTGGGGGGACTGCTCTCTGCTAATCATGTCATATCAGGTAGTCATCTGCTCCAGCCTGCATGAACTAGAAAGAAACAAACACAATTATAAAGTAGGAAAAAATGGTGTCCTGTTTACTGCAATAAAGAGGCAGAAAGTTGACACTTTCAGAGTATTTTGTTCTTTTCATTTTCGACCAAGTTTCTTATAGGAGGAGGATTCTCAGTTTGGAGAAAGAAGAAACATTTAAGATAAATAACCTCAGAGTCTTTGCTTAGAAAGGGAAAGGAGCTATTTTTTAAAGAACTCTGCTCTGGAAGTTGAAGAAACAAAAAATAAAACCAAGGTAGTCACGGATCTCCCTATCTGCCACACAGTGATCAAGCCAGGATTATTCCCAAAGCCTGGATTATATGTAACAATATAAGTAAAATTTCTTTAACAGGGCACAATTATTCCCAAGCATAGTTGGTGTCCCAGAGCAGTAAAAGTTGAAGGCCCAATAGATTTTATAATCAAGTGAATACCAAATCTAACATCTCTGCTCATCATGGCAGGAATCTGTCCTCTATTATCCACAAAACATTTCTTAAAATTTAAAATGCAAATGACATTCTCTAACTTTTGCTTTTCTCAGATGACATTTGTTCTTATCGACAATAATATCTCACCAGAATGCACTAGATATGTGGCAGCAAAGCAGGAAAGAAGTGTCCTGACCCTACCAACAAAACAGTTTAACCTTCATAAACCACACATAGGCACGTTTTTTTTTTTTTTTTTGAAAATAACAAACAGCTCCAATTTATGACACTTAAAAATAATCTGATTTTCAAAGCACAGGTGCTCAAAGTCTTAAATCACCTCCTTCCTCCAAGTCCAACCACCTGAGAACTCAAGTGCTCCAATACTATCTACATTAAAAAATCGTACTCAGAGTCTCTTTCATCCCAGTTAATGTAGGAAACAACTTAATTGCAGAGGAAGATGTGTAACACAGCTACCTTCATGTTAAAATGGCATACATAAGATATTACTCACCTACAGAAAGTGAGTTTAATCTCCCAACACCAGGAATATGATAGAGAATTACAAGTGCACATGGCTGCATTTTAATAAAGGGTTAAAAATAAAGTTTTGCTGAAGCAATAGGCAGGCACAGCATTTCCAATATGTGTAATTCTCTTAAAGGACTAGAGCCTTACATATTTTCAGCTATATTTCTTGTCCAGTAAATGCTGACTCAAAATGAAAATTAATAAATACGCTCTAAAGCAGACATCCTCTTCCCTATGAGCACACTCAACATTTTTTCTTCCAACAGAGTAATTCCCAAAAAGAACACTGTGACTCGCACTAATTAGTTAAATTGTCTCTTTTTTTCTCCCCTCTTTGTGTTGAAGTAGTTGCTATATTGTAAAGTAATTGGTTCAGGGGTTAATCCCTGGCTTCCTTTCTGTCTCAGAGGCAAGTATATACAAATATGTCCACTCTTTAGAATGTTATCACAGTGCCCTCTCTTGTCAAAAGTAAATCAAGAGGGACTAAAAACAGATAAAGGGTCTGGGATTTTTGGTGGGGGAGGGAGAGGGATGTTTTGTTTTGGTTGGCTGTTTTTCTGAGTGCTTTTTTACATGCTGGATTCAAATGAAACTTTCTCTCCAAAGACTCACTAAGCAGAGACACCTTAATGAATTGCTCAGATGTGTTGCTAAGCTGCATACCAAGAACAGACATTCAGGAAACCAACGCCAGTATCACATATGTTTCATAGCATCGTGTTTTATCCTTAACCCTGAAATTCAATTATTTCCTTTAAACTGGAACAATAATTACAAGATTAATCCATGCCTATGACACAAATTCACTTAATTTGTCAGCAGTTGCTTAGGAAATTATAAACTTTCAAGCGTACAAACACCTGTAATGCTGGTAGTAATTCAAAGACTCGAGAATGGGAAATTTTCATGTGAGTTGGTGACGTCAGGCAGATTTAACAGGAAATAAAGATAACTACTGATGATAATTTTCAACAACAAAAACAACAACAAAAAAAAAAAAGACTTTAATTTGTGAAATCTGAAAGGTAAACATGCCACGTTGATGACATATAAGATGAGAATGAAAATAGATAACATGGAGTGACACACCTGAAGGAAACTGCTCCCTTTATGGAGAAATTAGGATTTAAGGTATAGTCTTTTCCCTGGGTTTCTGTTGGAATACAGAGAGGTGGACATGATTGAAATTTGCATTTAAATGGAAATGGTTAAAGGTAAAGGCACAATGTTTAGAAAAATGAGAGTATCCATTTTTCTAAGAGGGACGCATACTGTTATTGTATACCATTAAGGTGTCACAAAGCCTAAAAATGTTTAGAAATATTAGGCACTGCTACAGAACAAAGAACAGCAAAATGCCATTTGGAAATGACTATACACTGTGAATGAATCTGACCGAATACTACATCATATACAATTGTCTTTAATGTTTTCTGCTGCCATTACCTAATGTGAGTCCTGTTCACTAAACAGTAGAAGATCTATTAGACAGCTTTCTGCTACTTTTCAACTGCAATACAATCCAGCATTCATTCGTCATTCTATCCTGGTGATTTCTGCAGGTCTTTCTCCATAGGACACCACCAGACCCTAAAATGTTTGCCTGGTGCACTTTATGAGAATGCACTGTGAATTTTAACTGTGTCACATGAAAACCCTGATGTGTTTCCGTGATAGCAATGAGGAAATATACATTTTGCTGGAGATAATGAAATATAGGAAGCAACGAGTCATGCAATTGTTCAAATCTCAGTTTGATTGGAAAATGCCTTAGCAAATATTTGTATGTGAATCTGAGACAGACACAAGAAAATATTACCAAGAGGGATGGCAGAAGACAGAGAATCCTTCTCCATCTTCCTTTCCCAAGCAAGAAGATAGCAAACAAATTTTGCATATGTGTGGGCTATATATTCATACACAGAAACACAAATATATGAATAATTATATTTTTATAAATAGACAGTATAAATATGTGTATGTGCATGTACCTACACATTAACACACCCTATTTTAGAAGGTGTTGATCAGTTCACACCTAATTCTTTAAAGGCAGTGAATCACTATAAGACATGAAAAGATTTGACTACTTTTTTTGTCTTTTTTAACTATTATAATTTGTGGCATTTCTCTAGCCTCTTTCTCTCACCTTCTCACACCTTCTCACACCTCTTTCTCTTACTAATTTTATAGAAATGTTGACCCTTTATCATAAATAGTATTGGTGCAGCTAAAATTGGAAGATACTGAAATCTCGGATCATTTTTCAGGCAATCTATTTTCTGAGAGAAAACAAAGATCAGGATTGTCTACACAAAAGCTCCAAAGAGATATTAGTCTTAGCTACCACATCACAGTTCATATTCATATTTACCCCAAATCTTCCAAGGGATTTAAACAGTCTTAGCCTTACTGGGTTCATAAAGGTGAGCTCCCTTCCTTTCACCTTTTGCCTGTACTGATATAAAGGAATTCCTGGCTTTTCCAGTAAGGAAAGGCAGTGACATTTGGGGCTTTTTAGCACTTCTTCAGCTGAGGCAACTAGTTCCAGTGGTTGAGGTGAGGGATTAGTTCATGGGAAACAGTACCAGTTCCTCCTAGCCTCCAAGAGTAACCCAATGATAACAAAGCCTTCAATTAATCAGTCAATCAATTTGTGGTGTTCATGATAGAAATATAGGCACAGGAAAGATGTTTTTTTTATTCTCTTGTTGCACCAGAATCATTCTGAAGAACTAGATTTACCTGCCCATGAAACCCATGGCTTTCCCCATGCCCCCTGGCCCATGAAACCAGGTTTATGGCTAATATCTGCTAAGCCAACAGAATATATTGATAAATCAGCTCCAGACTGTACTAGTGAGCTTCTCTGTTTACAAAAATGAATGAATCATTTATAGACGCAGTAGCAGTGGGGTGTCATCTGACCATTTTTCTATTCTTAATAACAGTGGAGATTGGTATTACATCCAAAACTAAGACGAAAATATTCTCAGTGTTTCATGTCTTTGGAAAAGCAGTTAATAAACAAGAAAGGCACCTGATGAAATGTCAACACCTTCAGCAAGATCTAGACTTATGTGGCCACTGGACAATCCAAGAGAGGAAGTCTGGAAAATCCAAGAGAGGAAGTCTTCTATGGTCTTTACCCACAAACACAAGTATCAAAGAGCTAAGAGATTTTTATCTCAGAGCTTCATCATCCGGTTCCCAGAAGACTCTGAGACAGTAGATTCAAATATACAGCATGGCCCCGAGTGGAAGCCAGATCAGCTCTTTATGATGAACTGTTCTGCTGGTCCTTGCACAGCTGTTTTCATTAGGACTGACCTTTAGAATGAGACAGGCAGATCTGCAGACTCTTAAACTAGGTTATTACTATTGAAAAGGGAAAAAAATAAAAAAATAAAAAAAAAATCCTCAAGTCAACTCAAACAGATGGGCCCCTCCATAAGAGTCCACATTTTTATTTTAATGTTATGTATACCCAACATGAAAAGCAGCATGGATCAAATATATACATCTTCACCATTAAAGGTTCCTTTTTCATACACCTATGAGTGTCTCCACTTCCCAGGATTTCAACTGTCTGCACTGCCAGGGACCAAAAATAAAATTGTAATTGAAATACAGATAAGATAGAAACCTTTAATTTACCTTCTCCCTGAGCAACTTTTCCAGCTGCATCTGATATACTTTTCTTTTTCATGCCTGGGCTGGTGCAAAATTATCTTATCTACAGATAAAATATTTTAGGGATTTGGGGATTTTGTGTGCCTCAGGACAAAGGACAGTGTATGTGAGAAGATCACTGTCCTCTTTTTAAGGCAAAATTCCACTCTTATTGAAATTTCATTGTAACAGAAAAGTATGCTATTTCACTGCCATACTATCTGACATGCACTTTTAGTACAGGAGCACTTGAACATCAACAGCTGAATGTCAAGAACTGGTAGTAGAAAATGACATAAGTATCCTCCCAATAAACCCATTGGTCAGTTTTTTCAACTTTCTGATTTTTGCATAGAAATGAACATTTCAGCACACTACAGACTACATGCAAAACTAATTCCAGAAAAATAGGATTATGCTATAGCTTGCATATCTGATAACACTGGTTCTTTCAATATACCTCTGTGAGTCAATAAAGAATAAAACTGCAAAGTATTGAAAAGAGAGCACAATGGTATGACCCCCACTCAAGCCTGAAAATGAAACATTTTCAACTAAATCAATGAACTAGTTGGAAATGGACTCCTGGAAGCAACTTTTAATGAAAATATATGTCTGTAAACCTTTGCAGATAACCAAAATACAGACTACAGCACCAAGATCTGTAAATACAGTAAAACCTACTTTAAGGATTTTATCCTGATTTATAGCACCTGGTGATGCCAGTAACTGAGTTCTACATAATTTAATTTATTTTCTGGGCAACATTTTCAGAAATGATTCTTATGAAGTAGCTCAATACTGTCTTGTTATTTATTATTTTATATGTATTGATACCTTTGCTGTAGGTATCTTGCTTGATGTTTTCAGGTCTCAAAGCAACTATTTCTGAGTTATCTGCATCTTGCCATTAGACATAGGATCAGAACATCCCTTCTTCCCATTCCCACCCCCATTTTTCTTTATTCCATACAATTAATGGTGTTTTAATTAAAAAATCTTTGAGGAAAGGACAATTATTACTTTTGTACAGCACCTAGCATAGTAAATTTTCCTCCTTAGATCATTGTGTACACATTGTGTACACATTGTGTACACTTTAGTACACTAAAACCATGAAAATCAATACATGTGACTAGTGCATAAGTTTCACTACTCAGGAAGGAAGCAGGGGAAGAAATGAAATTTCATCCAGTATCTCAGCTGGATAGCTGATGCTGCAGACTCCATAGCATCATAATTTCAAGTGATGAGAACAGTTGGAATAATATAACTTCACTGCTTATACCTACAGTCTTATTCCTGCAGATACGGACTCATATTATCACTTCCTCATGATGTTTGGCACCACGTAACTCCGATGTGAGTACCTGGATAACAAACAGCCCTGCTGCTTTAACTGTTTACGGTCTTTCCATGGTAGATCAGATTTTCTTCATTACTCTCTATAGCAAGAGCAACAAAGGAATACAAGTGAGAGAAAGTTCTCTCTCAAAGTCTTCATCAGGTTTCCCAGACACAAGTTCTGTCACATTGAGTAAATATTTCTGCTCAGCCTTCGTCCACACATTCCTCTTTTGACCAGGAAGGTGGAGAGTAGGATGGAAAGGGATGACTGGAGGAGACATGCCAAAGCAGTGAAAGTAGAAAAATATTTTTCCTGCTGATAGACGCATGTAATAAATGATTGCTTTCTTCATAGAAAGATTGCTTTCTTCATAAACCAAACAGCTACATGCCTAATGTTTAACCCATATGTGTTGTTTTTACAAGTCTTTACGCATGAAAAAGCAAAATGTTTTAAAGTCCATTAATATTATCCTACAGTGCTTTTAGACCTTTTTGATAATGTGGTGCTTTGACTTCAGTCTTCCACACTTTAAACTATCATTTCACTTTTTCCTTGAGCCATCTTAGAATCAGTCCATGTTTCCTATTTATGTGCTAATGTGCTTCCTGAGCAGCCAAAAAGAGTCATTGCTGATTATTCGCACTCACTTGCAACTTAGTCGGTTAATAGCTGAAACAGAGAGAGAGGGAGAGAGAGAAAGAGGATAACATAAATGGATGAAGTTGGGGGAAAACTTTATGCAGAGAACAAGAAGAGCAAAAAGAAAAGACAAGAAAGAAAAAAAAAAAAAAGAAAAGAAAGAAAAAAAAAAGACAGATTATTCTTCCTCCTGCTGTTTCAGTGATAGCTATTAATGCATTTTAAAGTCTTCCAGATTGGTCTTAAGAAATCAGTTATCCTGGTCCTTGTTTCAGTAGAAAGACCCATGGGAGCTATTAGCAGTAATCTAAGTTAATAAACTGTAAACTAACTTTTTTTTTTTTTTTTTTAAAGGAGGAAAAAACCCTACAACCTTTGACAAAATAATTGCACCAGTTATAAAACAGCCAAATGCCAGTTAACAGTCACATCAAGCCACTGGGGTGGAAAGAAGATATCTATAACCAGGCCACTTCCAACGAAACTGTTTGTTTTCTCTTATTTAAACTGCTCTTTAAAAAAAAAAAAAAAAATTCTTTGCAAGCCATAAAATGTTTGAATAATGTCTGATGGAGCTTATCCACTGGCTAAAGTCTCCAGTTAAAATAAAAAGAGGATTTCGGGCTTGATTCACAAAACACTTATCTGCAACTTATACAGCCTTTTATGTAAGAGAAACAGGGCATTTGCATGCAAAAAGTAAGTAGCACTCTGAATCCCAATATTTCCTATTCACAAAATAAAACCCATCATGTGCAACTCCTCTGATATCAGCTACGGTCTCTTGCCTACATATGTGAGGGAAAGGATAAAGTATATACCCAAATAAGGTTGTTTTGGGCTCTAGAGAGGCAGTTCCTCATTGTCAAAGATGCCATTATCTTCCCTTCCAGACAGCAGCACTATTGACATGAGCACAAGAGACTACTGTAGTGGCAGCTCCAGGTGAGTGTACAACTGGTCCTTCTGATGGTTCAAAGAACAAGCAGAGGGAAAATTGCACTTTGCAAACAATCCTCAACCTCTGTGTCTGTCTGACAGGATCATGGAATGGTATTTTTCTCACCTACATATTATCAATAGAATTCACTTTTTTGTTTTGTTTTGTTTTTCCTTTCTATAACAAAAATCTAAAAATAAGTCCTTGAAAGTAAAATTAAATTTGGGTTAAATTTTCCCCTTGAATCAACCATTTTCAGCTGATGATATGTGTGTAATTTACAAATATATTTGGTTGTCTGAATCTTTTACCTGAATAACCCTAATCTTTCATCTTCAGCTGAGAGTTAGAGAGATGTATTAAGAAAGACCAAATATCTCAGTTCTGCTTCCTTCACACCAGCTTTATAGTATGGATCATTCTCATTTTGTGTTATGGGAAACACTAGATGGAACTTGCTCATTTGGATGTCTTCCACAAAGTTGTGAGGGGAGAAAGTACTCTAACCAGGGGGAAAGTTACTCTTAAGCAGAACACAGAAAATGGTCTGTAAAGGTATCACCTATAAATTCCCTTGGCACTAATACTAGAAGGAATTGCAAGTGAAAGGGTGTGTCAAGGAAAAAATGCCTGGTCATCACCAAAGAGATATTATTCTCAGCATAACCTAAAGGACCTGACAAACTTACCATTTAGCCTTGAGGAATCCAGGGGAATATAAGGCTAAAAGCTTTTTTTGCTTCCCTGTTTTACTTACCCTTTTTCTCACATCCACGTGTAGGCTGTATGGGCAGGCTAATTCCCCTCACCCTGCCCCCCACTGCATATTTAATTTCTGTTCATTGGATAACAGCTGGTTGATGTTCATCCAAGAGTTTTAAGTAGCCTTCTATGGGAGAGGACAAGATGGGGATAATTCCTAGCTGGTCACACATTCCTGGGCTGCACCTGTTTTGGTATTCCTGCAATATACAACAGCAATGAAGTTACAAATCGTTATGTGTTGTTCAGTTGATTAACTCTGTGTTTGTATTGCATCCAGAAAAATGGGGCCTAGTTACAACCTGGACTTAGAGCATTGCTGCCCTAAATACAATAGCTATATAAATAATGAATAAGTTGAGGCCCACTGGTTCATTAAATTGCATAGAAGACCCCATTAATGTACTCGTTTTCCCTAAAAAAAGCTTTACCACAGTGTATGGAAGCAAATGTTTTAGGAGGACAGAAGAAATGCTGTTCCTATTTTGTTCAAACATTATCTGTAGTTAGTCATGTCTAACAAATCATACTGCAGCCCAGCTTAGCCTTGGTGAAACACTATTTAAGGCCGTGATATCACAGGGAAAATGGTCCTTATTCACTTATCATATGAGCAATTTTGGGCTTTTGACTGATATTTGTTTTATTAGGCTGCTACAATAACAAACGCTTTGCACCAAGGTTTTGCACATAGAAAGAATGTATTTATGCCCCAATTCAGGCAACAGGGCTATAGACATATAATAGCCAAACTCTGCTGCTTACATGCCTACTGAGGCAATCCAAGCAGAACACCTTCATCAGGGATATTTAATACCCAGAACAGCAAACAAAATAAACTGAGCACTATGGGTGAAATTTGAACTCTACCCCGAACCTATGGTAAGTCTCCTCCTGACTGTGATGGAGGCATGACACCAGATACACATGCTATGAAGGACCTGTGGTGATTTGTACGGTTTTAGGGCAGGCCAGGAGCATCTGCTAAACCAGGGCCCTCCAGTTCCCTGCAGCTGTATTTCATTCAGCTTGCAGACATAAGGCTCAATAGAAAACCCATCAAAATCAATGGGGTCTTTCAACTGGATGCTGCTGGTTTTGGATTAGGACTACACAGAGAAGGCAAATCATCATTCTTCCTTATTAAAGTATTTAACAATTGTCCTTTAATAACACTAATTTAATATACACTGAATATGGATAAAATGTTGGTTATACATATTTCCATCTGGCTCATACCCCGTGGAAGCACATCTCAGACTTTAGATAGCTCTTCTTGGGCGTTGAATGTTTTGCACTTCTTGTTGACTCGGGCCATTAATGTTAAATTATCTACAAGGGCCCGTTTGTTTTTAAAACTCCCCAGCCTGCAAGTGAGCATGCAGATTTTAAACTCTGATTCTAGAAGTCCGAAGTTTTCTATGGGGATTATTGCATTTATACATCACAGCCAATCCGAGAGCTTCTAAAGCCTTCAAACAACTGACACCATATGTCTGGGTACAATGGAATCTACAGAATTATCAGCAACAGCAAAAATGTCTCATTACACACTGAGAGCTACAAACACATAACAAGTATATTGAGTAGCACGTATGCTTGCAGAGAAATTAATCGACTCAGATGCATACAAAGGGATTTCCAAAGTGCTAAAAACATATTTCAGTGAAGAAATGCACTATGCCAGGCTGTGATTTGCAATATAATAAATAATCCTCCTAAAATTCACTTAACTTTCACTCTGTCTAATGTGAGGCTTCACAGATTGTACAGAATATGCTTTGTGTGACACAACATACAGAAAACAGCACATGAGAAAAAAAAAAATTTCTTTTTCAGGTCAATAAAAAATGTTCCCAGAATCCTGGCAAAATCCACAGAATACATTGTATTTGTATTTACTCTGTTTACTTATTTGTTTGTCACATGCCTGCAGAATTCTACCAAACACTCACCTCAAATACTTAGCAACGTCTACAAAATTATGGCTGTGTTTTTAGGAGGGGTAGGGAATATCAAGTGATGATTCACATCTAGAAATCTGGTTTCATGAAAAAAAAATAAATAATAATAATAAAGGAAAACAGCTAGCACTAGCATTATTTATTCAGTTATTATCATACAATCTGGACTAAGTCATAGGAAGAGAAATTATATGAGCAAGTTAAAAATAGTGAGATATAAATGGAAATAATAATGGATAATAATAAATGGTAATTAGCAGCATTTTTCACTGCAATATCACCTTTTATCCACAACTGCAGCAGTACCTTAAAGAAACACATTATGAATCCTGAACCCCTGAATATTTTATTTCCACAAGTGAATGAATAGTTTGTAGATAAAAAAAATGTGGGTATTCCTTAGAGTAAGTTCTTCTAACATGAAACACATGGTCCTAATCCAGCAGAAAAGATGACCCCTCCAGCATTTCTGTGAGTGGTACATACATGTATCGCTAACCCTTAAAAGGAAAGTGGGGAATAAAAAGGTTAAATACCTTGTAGATTTTGTTCTTTGATTTTTATTTTTATTTTTTTAATGAGAACAGTATTAATTTGATCTGCTTTTTAAATGAAATCAAACATTTCTTGAAAGTGTGTCAATCCTTACAAATCTTTAATCTTTTGTGAAAACTCATCATACCCATTATCTTTTTGTTTGTGATTATTTTTGATTTTATTTTGATTCACTAAACAGGTACAATTTTACTTTTAACAACCTAAAATGACTTTCTAGAAAGCTGTGGGCTAACTAGTGACCAAGTTTTGTTCTCAAGAAAAAAAAAAATGTAACTCTTCACTCTCTTTTAGTCACTCTTTAAAGTGGATTTTAATCAAGAGACAGAAGTTAGGCTTTCTAGTTCCAGACTGAACAGTTCATCCTATAATGCCAAACAGGAATCTCTCTTTCACACTTTCACCTTAAATGGGGATAACAATAATTATATACTCTGCAAGAGTAATCCATAGATTTTTCTGTAGATTAGATCATAGATCATTTCTGAAGATTTCTGTAGATTTTTTCTAAACATTGTTATTAAATAATAATTCTAGTTAACCAATTAGAATTATTGCATTGTGTTAGTGCTGTAACTATCACTGATAGGAAATATCAGAACTTGTCTGAGTCTTCATACCCAAGTGTGAATTAAATAGCTAAAAATATATTTGTTTTTCCTTTGATGCTTTGTACATCAAAATCTTAATTCAAGTACTTAAATACATACTTAAAACCAAGCAGAATAAAAGTAAAACATAAACCTACATAATTGTTGAACCAAGGCACAGAAGTAAAAGAGCTTATTATCACAAGAAGTAAGTAAGTTTTCCACATTTTCTGACCTTTGACCAGGGTATGAAAAATGCTATAAAGAATATGTCTAATCCCAGAAGATTCTTGGACACAATCTGCAACATGAATAATTAAGGATTTATTAAATAATTATAAAAACTATAGGTGTTCCTAACTGAAGAAACATTTTTTTAATGGGAATTTCCTACTTTAATGGGAATTCAGCGTTGCTTTGTTAACTGGTACCCATTAGCATGTACTTCTGTGACTATTGTTGAAGTGAAAATTTTCTTCTACTAACTGCAGTTTGTGAACATACTGCAAGCCAATCTTGGGAAACACACACACACACACAAAATATATATATATATCATTTCACTCTGGGTAGAGAAATTCTGCAGAGAAGTGTAAGTCGCACCTTATTTGTCCTCTATCAGTAGGACACGCCTAGGTTTGTGCACAGCAATAACAAATTTCCTTAGATCCTTTGTCAGTGTCCTGGAACCAAAAAGAGAAACAACCATCCTACTCACATGGCAACAAATATGTGACAGTAAAGGGTTCAATTTGGCCCTTGACAATAAGGCAAACAAATATTTATATACGAAGAGATGTTTCATTGACCTCTCCAACCTGATCAGCCAACAGCGACCTTGACATGCAGATCTAAGAACTGCATATTTTCTGATTACTAAAATGGAGATGCAAAAATGACCATCTGCATTTGTTTTACAGAACCCTGAAGATTTTGTTTTTATTCTTTGCAAATATATTTCTTTATTGTTTATGTTTGATCAACATCTAGTCTGTCCTGGCTGAGTAGCTGGCTGGCCACCCCAGATCCTGTAAGTCCAGGGTGCAGCTCCCACTGACACTATAGGCTGGGGAAAAATTATCATTTGAATTACCTTTTAGAATATAGTTAGACTGGATGCTAAGGAAACAAACTTTTACTAGAAGGAAGAACACAGACCTGAATGGGTCTTTGCTCCAAGTTCAACATGCAACATTTCTGACACAGCAATGGACAGGGCTGCACTGTTTTACACAAAGTGTTGCAGCCCTCTACAACTCATTCTCCAATGAATACTCAAGAATACATCTTCCAGAAGATACATTCCTTCTTCTGGAGGATGAGGCAGCTGTACCTGACTGTCAGTCTGGCTGCTTTGTCTCCAGAGGTGGAAGGCCATCTTGGTTATCCTCCACACCACGCAGCTCTACCTTTGATGTGTTGTCACACAGGTCAGAAAGGCTCTTACATTTCCAGGCAGTGTTGTGAGCACAGACTGGTATGCAGAAGCCACGTGTTTACTTGAAAAGGGACTGAGCCAGCCTCCTCTCCTGTCACAGGGCAGTACTGCATCTCTGCAAATGCTATTTCTTTCCTGCAGCTCACTCCTAGAGCAGAGAGGAGATATTGGAGGGGTCTTCTGGCTTCAGAATGAATAAATCAATCACACCACCAGAAAAGGCACAAACCTAACATGAAATGTTATTGGAGAAGAAAACTAAACACTACAAGTTGACCTTTACCACTAAGATCTTGAAAAAGGATGATCCTTCACACAAAACAAAAATGTACAAGATTTTCTACTCTTGCTACACAGTGATGCTACAAAAGAGGGTCAGAGGGGAGCCCAGATAAGCTACACATTCACAGAGGGGGAATTTCCCTTGCAGTGACCACAACGAACGCATTTTCTGAACGAAACATAAGCAGAGAGCAAACACCTGCATTTCTGATATTGAAGGAAAAGCAAAATGGAACCGCAAACCCAAACTCTTTTAGTTCTAACGTTTTAGAAGGGAAAATTGTTTTGCTACAATTCAGTCTTCTAATAAAATTTACTTTCTTTCCAAGGCTACTTTTGGGACCAAAAATAGAAATCTGATTTACCTAAACAGGTGTAACTTTGATGGAAGTGCTGGTGATTCTATATATTGGTTTTGAATTTAAAAAAAGATCATGTAAGCAACAGTGTCTTAGAAGTAGACTTTCCTTATTGCACAGGCATTTTTATTTGCCCTGGCCATTAGGATTTTCAGGTGCATTAGTATAAGCTAGAAAGCCATCCAATGAAACTACTGGAGAACTCTTGACACTGTATGGTATAGACTATTTCGAGAAACTATATATACAATTCAGATACTCTGCAACCATGCAGATTTATTTTTTTTTTTTTTTCTGGTGCAGAGTTGATAATACTGTGGGTTTGCACGCTTTTAATACAATGCGCAAATGAAAAAAAAACTTCTCAAACATTGTTTTTTGTTTTTTGTTTTTTGTTTGTTTTGTTTTTTGTTGTTGTTGTTTTGTTTTGTTTTTGTTTTTGTTTTTTTTTTTTTAATTGTTTCTGATATCCCTACATGTTGCAGATAAGAAAATCCTTCCTGCCTGCTCTACGCACAAGTAATTGGTTCCAGTGGATTTCTGGGTATGTAACTGGGGTAAAGGCTACAAACTTATCCATTAGATTGCCATAGCAAGAAATTTCTTTGTATATTGCACTTCATGATTCTTCTTTTTATTTTTTATTTTTTATTATAACTGCTTCTATATTCAGGTTATCTTGGAATATTGAAACCTTGATTTGAATCTTAATCAAAGTCCATTGTTTATTTGATTTCCTTCTTGCATATGCACTTTTATTTTTTCTTAGAAATGTTAAGGAAATACCTATTCCATTTTAAAAACATGTTTATGATATTTGGGTGTTTTTGATGCTCAAGATATTTGAGTATCAGCCTTTGATGCTTGTCTCAGTATTCTTTACCCTTCTGTCACAAGTGAGACAAAGTAAATGACAGTAGGATCAGAGCATCTACCCAACTTGGTTGTCTCACAAACCCACTTACACACTTCCCTCCCCAGTGTTAAATTAATGTTGATTTCCTTTGCAAGCAGGGATCACTGCTGGATCTCTGAAGAACGTTGTGTTGTTCAGCACTTGTCCTGGAAATTTCTTGGCATGTGTTATCACCTCCCTGATCTCCAAGATCAAGAATCTTCCAGAATCCTTCCTCCAGCCACCTTATCTCCAGCCCCACCCCCACCTTTTTTTTTTTTTTTTTTTCTCCTGAGAGCACTTCTTTTTGAGGACCTTTGTTTTAGCACCAGCTCTGCCTCCTGGAATACAACCCCCCCCCCCCCATTTTCCTAATCTAGACAGTCTTTGTGCAGAAGCCCAACTACAGAGCAGACGTCTATTTGGTGGTTGTGTTTTGTTCCTCTTTATTAACTGGAGGATTCAAGATGGACCAATTTTGTTTAGACCAGGCATTACCGAAATGTACAGCCAGCCCATACAGATAGCAGCTAGCAAGTGGGAGGTTTCTGCCTGAGATTTCACAAGTTCAGATGTTCACCCTCATACATACACAGTTACCTGTTGCCTGTTTGCATTCATAATTCAAGCTCTCTTTTTGACTGACGTGCCATTTTCACATGCTCCTGCTTTCCCTGTGTTGCAACATGCAAACGTGGCAGGGTGGAGCCATGCTGTTAGGCCTGATCTTGCACGGTACAGATTGTGCTCTTGTTGGAGAAAATTGAGGCTATTCCAAAGACCTCAGAACAGCAGCAGCTGTATTCAAGGCAACATAACTGCTGGAGGTGGGATGGCCTCAGCCACCACAGACCTGCCCCGGCAATGCAGGTACATAGCAAGGCCTGCAAGCCTTGGCCTCCACTCCCCCCAGTAACAGTGAGAGGACTTGACCCACCACACTTAAAAACCATATGAGTAACGCCAATGAAATGTATTCTATGGTAAAACAGTCTTGAAGGACTCATGCTAAACAGGAGTTTATGCCAGTGTCACTGTGTGGGTTTACAGCCCGACTGTAATTGCAGAACTGAGGCCTAAGTTTCATTTCATGATTATCACTTTAGGAGATATACACAAATACCAATATTGCATTTATTAACTGAGGGATCGTGTGAAGAGATAAGAGAGAAAAAAAAAAAAAAAAAAAAGAGAGAAGGAGAGAAAAAAACAAGATGTCTACTTTCCTGATCATGGTTAACTAGCGACGCCCAGGGTACAAAACAACAAAACCACACAAAGTTGCCTTTATCTGAACAGATAACTTTACGTAGGTCTGTGGTCAAAGCCCACGGGGGCTTTACTGTAAAGCTCAGTAAGAAAACATATTCTTCCTTTTGATGTCTAACACTCTTACTACATAACATTTCTAGCATCTTTTTTTTTTTTTTTCCTGCAATAATATTCACAATCGTCACTAATATCCCTTTCATTCAAAGCTGAAAAGAAGGGAAAAATGAAATAAAGCACCATGGAGAGAAACTTAAACGGAATAGGGCATAAAAATTCAGGACATCTATGTTTGATGCCATTATTAAAAAAAAAAAAAAAAAAAAAAAAAAAAAGTAGGAGGAAGAGGATGACAAAGTGAAAAGAAAAAAGAAGAAAAAAAAAAAAAGCAGCAACCCTTTTATGTGAAGATTACATTTAAAAATAACCAACTAACAGTCTGCACTTTTCAAAAGACTGACGTCCTGAAACGCATTTAGATTGATGCAGCCTGAGCCTGAAGTTCTCTTGCTGAGTAAACAGTCAAGTGTTCTTAATAGGAATTGCAGTTTCTCAACATCTGTTGGGGAAAAGGGAATGGTGAAACAACAATTTAGATTGAGATTGGTTTTGTTAAATGCATTTAAATTCCAAGATTAGTGGTGTTCTTTCTTTTTCAATTAGCATTTACTTGCAGAAAGGTTACAGATGAAGGGGCTGAGAAGGAGTTCTTTGGGGGAGGGGGTTAGCTCCCAGGGCAGTACAGAACACACTAAAACCACATAACACAGACTATCATAGGATTTCAACACAAACTTACAACTTATGCAAAAGTGAGTACCTTCAGAAAGCTCTAGAAAGGAGTAAATTTAAAAAAAAAAAAACAAAACAAAACAAAAAAAAAAAAAAACAATAACCGTGACTTCAATTTGTGAGCTCCTAAAAATCAAGCTGGAATTCATACATGAAAAAATATATATATTATTATTGCCTTTCAAAGGAATTTTCCAGCCCATTCATTCTGCAATTTCCCATGCTGATTAGACTGTGAGAGGACTGTGCCTTCTTAGGGGTCACAGAAAGGTAAAAAGAAAGAAAGGATATAAGAAAAGTCCTACCTGCTTTGCTGCATTTCAAAAAACAAGCTCTTTTTATGAGAGGAAGATTCTTTTAGCCCCATGAAGCAGTTGTTGCAGTTTTGGGGAAACTGAAACGATACTAAAACCTAGAATGTTCTGAATTGTCTCACCCTATTTCAGTCTGGAACCTATGTCAGGGCTTGAATCACCATTCTTGACTGTGGCTGTTGCAACTGCTCTGATTTCAGCTTAAAGATGAAGTGATGGATAAAATTATCAAGCCTATACCATGAAGAGGATTGTTTTATTGTTGTTTTTGTTTGTTTGTTTGTTTGTTTGTTTTCAAGTACTGTACTGTCCTTTTTATCTGTAGGAGTTGTTACTGTGCTATTGCTTTGGCTTTTCAAGTTTTCTGTCACTGATCTTTATAATATCTGGAATCAGGGAGTTCTGTATGTTTGCTTCATTTACAACATATCAGATAATTATTCTTTTTTTTTTCTTGAAAAATCATGGAAATATATATGTTATTCCTTAGCCAATGACAATGTACTCAGAGCTGGACAAAATTTTTCAGTCCCTGACTGAACACCTGGGAAATATGAAAAGAAATGCAAAACCAAATAAAGCCCAACTCAAGCAGAGTATATTTGGAAATCCAAAGCAAAAGTAAAGCTGTAAATATATATAAATATATAAATATATAAATATATAAATATATAAATATATAAATATATAAATATATAAATATATAAATATATATTTCACTGCAAATTCAACAATTTTCTATTCTAAACACTTACTCCAAAGCACCAGTAAATCAACCAGAAGAGTCCTGTTGGCTTTGCTGGTTAAGTGTAAGAAGCATCATAATGGGTAACAGACACGTTAGTATCAGTACAAATACGTTTGCTGTTCTCTTTGCTGCTAAAGCAATGTCAGCTTAGAGGAGTTCTGTTTAAATCTCTCTCTGGATATTTAAAACTAGCTGAGATTGATTGCACTATTTATTGATCTCATTTATATTGTCTAGGAGATTTCAACCTAATGTTAATCTGATGAAGTGCAGATGAAGTAGGTTGTGTTGGTTAGCAGTGTGTACTTTATTGCACAGAGCCGTTAGAGGACCGGTGTGAACAGAAGGTGAGAGTAAATGAGTGTACAGTTAGACTTGTGGAATATTTAATTCTCTAATCACAGGTAGACATGATCACAAGAGACTTTACAGGAAATTGGACTTTGGACTCACTCTTTTAAAGGGAGAGTCCCTCACGCTCTTTTCTCCTCAGAAACCTTTGGTGTTTTTTTCTGTGTCTGTTTCACCTTTCAAAACACAGATAGTAACAGGCATGTCATCTGCTTTCTGCTTTACATCCTTGTCTCCAGTAGGCCTCTCCATCATATGTAAATACCGTTCAGCTTACCCTCTCATTTCAGCATTATAGCTATGACCTTGGTGTGATAGTCTGCTCACCTACCATAAAAACAGAGCTTTTGGGTCATCAGGAGCAGTTTTGTTGACCTGAAGACCAGACATACTGTTTTGTTTTGGAATAAACCGGCTTTCCTTCTACTGCAATGTTGATCCTCAGTTTGAGATGCTTGATTTGTTTCATTATCTATTATCTCTTATCACACAAAGTAAGGATTAGTCAGACAAGTTTTACTCACGTGGCTAGTTCCACTATTAGTAGAATTTTAATGTAAACAAAGAATGCAAGCTTATCTCTGCTATTATTTTCTTAACTATAAATGGTCTGGTATCTTGGAAAAAAACAATTTATCATTTCACACACAAAACAAACAAACAAACAAACAAAAACCTGTGTTTGCTCTAACTAGAGCTGTTCAATCTCTTATAGAAAAATGACAAATCTTAAGTAATGACTTAATGTAATTATTTACATCAGCTGAAAATCATAACATATGTTTGTCCAGTTATGCACATTGTAGGGAAAAGGCAATCCTTAGTTTTAGCTATTCACATGCTATGGGACACATAATGTAGGTATTTGGCAGCCACCAAAAAAAAAAAAAAAAAGGACTTCCACTGGTTGAGGTAGTTAATACACTGCTTTAAAACAGATTTTAAGCAACATAGAATCATAGAATGTCTCAGGTTAGAAGGTACCTCAAAGATCATCCAGTTCCAGCCTCCATGCAATGGGCAGGGATTCCACCCACTAGATCAGGTTGCTCAGGGCCTCATCCAACCTGGCCTTGAACACCTTCAGGAATTGGGCATTCACAGCTTCTCTGGGCAACCTGTTTCAGTGCCTCACCATGCTCTGAGTGAAGAATTTCCTTCTAACCTCTAATCTAAATCACCCCTCTTTAAATTTAAAACCATTCCCTCTTGTCTTGTCATTATCTGATTGAGCAAAAAGTTGTTCTTTCTCATTTTATTATTTAAGTAACATATTTGGCTTAAGTAAGCAAATTCAAGACACAGTCCGGTCTACAGAAAAATTGCATTTTATGTCATACCAAAGCACACTATGACTGATCTAAAGATCTAAATATGTATCGACAGATAAATATTACTGTGCAGCTAGCTATAGAGCTTGAAGTTGGATAACAGCATTGCATGTTTTACTACTTGGAAAAAGACTGTGAGCAGCTTTGGATTTCTTCCTGCCTGGGAATAGCTGAGCCCAAGTATATCAAAAGTGATGTTCCTGCAGGTAGGGAAAGACATGCTGTTGAATGCAAAATATTTTTACCAGTAGCAATGAATATCAGGTCCTGTAGCTTTATTCGTTTTAGGAGTACTGTGACTTCTTCCAGAAGAAATTACACACATACATAGATACGTAACTTTTTTTTTTTTTTTTTTTTTTTTTCCAAGCTGACGGCTCAAAAGGATGAAATGTAAAGAACTGAAAGAGGAAAAACAATTTTCCATATAAAGGAGTAGTTGTGGCACAATGGATAGTTGTGGCACAATGGATAGACAGATTCCACTCAGTTGAATTGAAAGGAAACACACAGTACAGACAGAAGGGGCTAAAGAAGCAGAAAACTAAACCTGAATGAATCTGGGTCTGGAATTTGTACTCTTAAGTTTGCTTGGGGTTGAATTTATTGTATATTAAAGGCTTTAATCAAATGCTCTGGGTCATATGAATGTATTTTAATGCTTTTATGGTGTGGCATGTTCTAAGCAAAAAGTGTCATCCCACATATATCACATTTGTCTAAATTTGCATTCTCCCAGATGGCCACATTTATTGACTTCGTGAAGTTAACTGTCTCTCCCTGCTTCCAGCCAATCAGGGATTACAGGAGGATCAAAGGAAATGTATTCTTCATTGTTTCATCTACTGCTGAGAATGACCCCAAACCAATTCTCTTGACACCAACACCCCCAAATGTTAGTCCCAGATTAGCACAGAAAGTTCCTGGCCCAAATTCTATTTTCATTTTTACAATTTCTATGAAATTCAAAAATATTTTACCTGTGAACATAAGCACTTCTCTTGCCACCACATTACAGCAGTAACGTGTCAGCACTTTGTACTGCTGACACACAATGTCAAGTATTATTCACATCCAGGGGTAAAAAAGGTAATTTTACTCCTACTGAAAAAGCTTTCCAGCTATTATTCCAAACACACTCATTTATACTTGTATGACCCAGAACCCAAGAAAAGTACTCAGTTCCTTGCATCCCTAGGAACCGAACCTTAAATAACTTATAGGGGATATTTTTTACCCTGCCTCTTCTACAACTGCTCTTTGTAGTTACAAATCTTTATTAATTAAAAGTTCACAAAATTCAAACAAATTCTTTTCCTTTAAATCACGCTAAAGGAAAATGAACAACAAAATGCCCACAGTCCAGGTAACTGCCAATTCCTTTCCTAGTAAATGTTTAATCACTGATTTTTTGTAAGTCCAGGTGTAATAGTATGGGAATTTAATCATCATTTCTATTAGTACAACTGCTTGAGAGGGTCTTGAAGACATTTCCTTTCACTTTAGTTTGCCCTGTGGATAAGTAAAGCACTTTGGTTCTGTATTGATTTGTCCTTTACTGCAGTGATCACCTTTCATTTTCAAGCATTCACCTTCCATTCATGAGCATTAAATCCCTATTTAAAAGAAATAATAGAACTGGAATGGTGGCTCAATAGGGCAATGATCAGTGGCAGAACCCAAATGACTTTATCTGGGTCAGAACTTTATTTCATTAGGTTCAACAGTGATTTCTTGCTCTCCCCTTCTATGTCTCTCAGGTGATGACAGGCCTTCTCTCTCCCTAAGGATGTGGAGACCAGCTGCCTTGAGATAAGAGAAAAGGAATGGAAAGAAAGTACATTTATAAAGGACACTGGTCTACACGTGCAGTTAGCAGCATATAAAAGCCCCCTGTGTGTGAATGTGGGCTAACACATCAGCACATGTCTGTTTTGAAATGAAGAGCAGCAGGTACATTTTGACACAAATTCAAATCAAACGTGTGCCTTTGATATCATACTGGCAAAACTCGATCATATGCTTTGCTAATCGAGTGTGCCGAGTCTCCTATGCTTATGTTTTTTGGAATTAAATTGCATGACTGTGCTTTGCTCTGTAAAATGTGTAAATGTGTAAATTATGTCAGGACAGATTGCAAATGCCAGTTGAAGAAATAAAAAATATGCTGCACTCATTGTAAAGAGTGCAGGGGTGTGGCCTGGAAGATGGTGAGAAGGGGTTAATGCCTTCTAGCAAAATTCCTGGAAGAAACAGATTGATTTATTAACTGTTACTTGTATTACTAGTATTAACAGCACAATGAAGAAACACCAGAGAACCCAGAATACCCCTTTCAGGACTTCAAGATACTGAGAATGTACCATACCAATAAATGTAGAGCCCTGCCTCCCATCTGGAAGAGTTTTTTGCACATGGGTCAGCATAGAATAAATGAACATAGTGAGCAAAGGCAGAGTGTCTTCACAGTGAGTGAAAAAGGCATAGAGTTACACATTGGCCCTATTTCAAGAACACTTAAATAAGAGCTTAAGACCATTCCCTCAAAGAAAAGCACTTAAACAGAAGCTTATGCACAGTAATAAACAGGAATGTGCCCTTGAAATAGGGCCAATGCATACAGCTTATTTGATACATTATATTTACATATATGGAATTACTTGATCATCTTTTAATGTATTTTAATTATATTTTAAATACCTAATTAAGTCACAATTCCCCCTGCTCCCTCAGTGTTTATCATTTTTCCTCATTCTTTCTCCCTTGAAAACACATCTTGGGATTACTCTCCATCTTCTCCTCCACCTATCTTATTTAAAAGAGACCCTGAAAACCAAAAATTGTACTTGAAATCATGGGGCACATGTTATAATAACAGATTTCTTCTTTTAAAGTTTGATCTTCCTAATTCTGTAGAGATGGCAAATTTTTGATCCCACTGAAACCAGGATAAGCATGAATTTCTCCCCGATTTCAACTGTATTAGCCTAGATCCCACTGTGCAATGGAATTATCACCTTGGAGTGATCTTGCACCTTTGAGATGGGATTCATTTGAATAGGTATGAAATGACTGTGCTGAAGAAGATAAAAGTTGATTGTGATATCAGTTTAAACCTATGTCTTTCAAACCACTGAGAATGAATTTACTGATTTTACAAACTCTTTTTTAGCCCCAGATATTTGTTTAAGTGGGTCATATTTAACCTAGAGAGTTATGTAATCATTTCTGTGCCTTTATTAATGAATGTTTAATATTTTGTCTTCAAATATATTTTGTAGTGATATTCGAACTTTGTGCTTTGTTGGTCTAAACTTCAGAACTGTACCTTTTCAGAAGAGGGAAAAAATCTTTAAAACCTGTATGAAAAAAATATTCCAAGGAAAGTCTGTTTTCTTTAAATTACCAACTCTGACTAAATGCAACCTAGTATTACCAAATTTCCAAAAATCACAGATTAAGGACTCTCAGTGTTGTATTTTTTCAAACAAGGATTTTTAAGTCTGATATGTGATGAATTATGTCAGGTGATTTTCCTTCCCCCAGGAGCAGAACAAACTTACTGCAACACAGCAAATTTTCAGATTGGTATAGAACTGCTAAACATGAGTATTTCTGTGACCTCTGGTCCATTTGAGCATCTAAGCATATGACTTAGTGATCCTGCATTGAAGAACTGGCATCCAAACCATATTTAATACATGTTTACTGCATCCACTAACATAGAATATTTATTTAATTTTAAGCCATAGATGTTGTGGGTAGTATATGCTGATTACAATTATGTAGTTTAAAAAGAATACCAAGAACTGTCCCTCTACAGCATTAAAAGCATGGGTATCTTAAATTGTTTTGTATACGACTTTTCACAGTCTTCAAACCTGAGACATTTTCATAAATTTCATGAAAGAAAATCAGAGAGAAAAATTATATGAACAGCCACTGTAATAAAGTCTGGATGTCCGGAAGTTCTTAGGGGATCTCAAAGGGGAATTCTGTGGCTATTGAGGTAGACTGGGTACTTTAGTAGCTGGGTTTGTAGTAACCAATGGACAGCATCACTGTTATATAGCTTCAGGGGAAAAAAAGGTTTCCTTCTTTTTCTGTAGTTTGCTACCTAACAAATTGTCCTGACTGCTTGAAGACCTGTTCCTCCTTCCCCTGCAGACACTGGAAGTCAAGAAGGGCAGTATGAGATTAAATAAAGGTAAACGGGACATTTAGAAATTTCTCTGTCTGCTATATATATTTCAACATTTCCCTTCAATTAATAAAATGTAACTATCAATCTGAATATCTTTCTGAAATACATGCTTATGTGAAAAATATTTCATTGCATATTTCACAATCTCAGATGTTTCCCTTTAACTTTTAGGATTTGATTTATGTTATGTATTTGATTATTACATACATCCTATGCCAAAACCTCTCCTACTATAAAAGGCTATTTTGTTTGACTGTATGTCCTAAACTTACTCTGTGGTACTGCACTCATTTCATTCAGGTTCATCAATTAGCTGTAGAGTTAGAATCATTTTTTAAAAAGGAATTGGATTTAGGTGATGGCAATACAAGATGGAATGTTATCTCCCAGAGATAATCTGGGATACTATAGGAACAGCAATATATTAGCAAAACACCTCTATTTAGGAAACACATGGTATTGTTCTGAAATATATCATCTGATATCAGTTTCAGTATATCATCTGAAACTGAACATCAGAATAAAATTTGAAAAGACTCTGCATTTTTTCAAGGAACCAAAATGATTCCCTTAGATGTAGCAAAGGAGAGAATTTCAAATTCAGCCTAATGTTCACTTTGCTTTTGAAAAATCTAACTTTGATGTTTAACTGGCCCCACTAGAATATTTGGCCCTTCAGTCACAGGTCTGGCACAATCCCTCTCCTCACCAACTGCCATTCTGAATTGCATGGACTAATACAATTTTTTGCTAACTAGGAATATCTACTACACTTTGTCCCCTAAGCAAAGTCATTAATTTCTGTTGACAGCCTTCAGGTGGCACTGAAGATGAAAAGAAAAAGAGAATTTTTCTCCTCTTAACTGTAATCCTGCAGTTGTGCTTTAAAGAGAACTTCGTTCTATTTGTATGATCTTTACTGAAAGGGAGTTCTGTGGCTTCACACACAGATTCCCATAAACCCCCCTACAGAAGATGAAACATGACACTTTCTTTGTAAGGGATCCAAGAATCCTGCCCCTAATCCATAGATTTCATATGTATGTAATCAACTTTTTATTGGTTTTGTAAGGATAAAGCTTCCCCTTCCAATGTGAGCACAATACAAACTTTGACAGTGTCATTAATAAAGAACTGTACAGCTCAAACAGGGAAGTTTATAGCAGCCTTCCACACAGTGCTTTCAGCAATGCTTGTGTAACATAGTCTTGCTATGGCAGACTTGCTGTGTCAGACCCCCAAACGCAAACTGACGAGAAAAATAGAGAAAGCTCATGCTGTCAAAAAAATCTCATCTTGGCCAGAAAAAAAAAAAAAAAAAAAAAAAGGTGGGAGGGTGTTCTAAGTATCTTTTTATCCTGCTAATGGCAGAGACCTTCTGGGTTGAGATAGTGAGCCTAATGAAGACAATGGCAAAGAGCCAAATGATTTCAGTGGCACTAAATCAAGTCATTGATGGGCAAATTTAGAGATTTGCCATTTGGAAGCCATAGTGTTTTTGTTCGGAAACTCAGGTCATTATCAGAAGAGCTGAAGGAACACAGTTTGAAAATTAAAGTCGCTTTTGGGGCTCTTTTCACCACAACACATGCAATCCATCCGTTCAAACTCAGTAGCAGTCAGATGTGTAAATATTTCAAAAGGACACCAAGATTTTTGGGAAGCAAACATTCTATTTGGGTATTCATCTAGACCTCCAAAACAAAATACCAGACACTAGTTACTGTTCTCAGCAAATGGCCATCTGAGTCATAAACCAACAAAAAAAATGGCATTAAGAATGAATTCTGCTTTCCGATACAGCACACTGTATTCTTTCACAATGACTAGGATTTAAGCTGCTCTTACTAAATACCAACCATATTGTGATGAAAAATAAATTAATAATTCTTTTACAATACTGTTATCCCAGTTTAAAGGTAATACTATAGACAACAAGTATCACATAAACAATTATGCAGAAGACAGCTTTAAAAGTTTTGGCATTTTTGCACATGTCCTTCGAAGTTATATATACTGATTTTTTTTATAACTCTTTGAGTTTTGAAGGTCACAGTTTTCATGGGTAAGATGCTGAATCCTTTGCCAGTGCACAGATGGGCATGAATTCAAAGGCTTTTTGTGGGTATTTTTAGGACATTTTTTAAAAATTTGGGCTTCATTTTGATTTTTAATAGATATTTAGGTGATTTAATAAATAGATAGCTATGGGTGATGATGTCTATATAGGTGACTAATAAGTACATGCCATGAATATCATTTTTTTGTCTTTCTTTTCTTTTTTATTTTCCTTCCATACTCTACCAAAATCCCCTAAGAAACAAATGCAAAACCAAATGAATTTTGGTTCTAGAAATAGTAAGTCTTGAGTAATACACTTTATCAGATTTTTTTTTCTCATTTTCATAATATAAGAGGAGTCAGAAAATTGGTTGTGAAATCATAGAATCATAATGTAGGTAACTTAGTTTGGAAACACTGAATTAAGTTGTATGACCACCAGCACAAGTCAAGACTAACTTCCAAGTTAGACCAGGTCGTTCAAGGCCTTTTCCAGACAACTGTGAAAATCCCCAAGCATGGAAAACCCACAGACTCTCTGGGACCCTGTTCCAGTGCTTAGCAACTTTCGTTGTGAAAACTTTTTTATTTCTATTCAATTGGATTTTCCTTCTCTGGAAGTTATGACTCCACATCCATTTGTCTCTCATCCTTTTTCTGTAACCATCTGAGAAAAATCTCACATTGCCTTCTCTACAATGCTCTTCTGGCTGCAGCTGAACAACAGGTGGACTGCAGGTCAGTCCCCTCTTTACATTTTTCTTCTCCAGGTTAGAAAAACACAACTCAGTTAGCCTTTTTAGCCTTTCTTCATTCATTGTCATTTCCATCCCCTTATTCAGCTGAGTGATTCTTCACTGGTCTATCTTCATTTTGTTGGTGTCTGTCGTGTACTGGGTTCCCCCAAAATAGGCTCTGACTGCAGGGGAATTGCTTCCACAGACCTGCTGGCTATAGCTTCCTTGTGCAGTCTGTGGTCAGCCAACTCTTCTCTGAAGGCATACTGCTGACTCAAGTTCAGCTTATGGTCCACCAAGACACTTTGGAAGATTTGCAACCTACCCACTCAGTCTGCACTTCAGTCTGGCATAATTCTGACCCACCTGCAGGACTTTACTTTTACCTTTATCAAATTTCACCAAGTCCCTAAAACTTTATTTTGACTAGATGGTCATGATCCCTCCAAATAACACCCACATCATTCATTGTATCAAACAGTCCCCTCTGTTTTGTGTCATCATGAACTTCATCTCACCATCAAAGTTGTTCATGAAGATATTAAACATCCCCAGAACTGACTACTGAGGAACCAGTAACCAATTGAAATTCAAACTGCCAATCACTGTTACCCCATTAAGCTTTTCTCAACCTATCCTGTTCAGATTGCCCCAGTATGAGTACCAGGATGCTATGGAAAAGTGTTGAAAACTTTTCCAAAGCCAAGGTGAACAACATGCACAACTTTCTCTTCATCCAGACAGCCAGCTGTCATTTTGTCTTAGAGCACATTCAGACTGCTCATGCAATACTTGCTGGCTATTCTAAGCACTTTCCTGTTTTTCATGTGCCTAAAAATGTCTTCCATGAGGACTTGCTTCATAGTCTTACCTGGAATTGAGGTGAGGCTGACCAGCCGACCAGCCTGTAGTTTCCCAGATTCTTTCTCTCCTTTTTTTTTTTTTTTTTTTTTTTTTTTAAGTTAGGCATAACATTTGCTTTTTTCCAGTCATCAGGGACCTTCTCACATTGTCACAACTTTTACAAGATGTTAGAGAGCAGTCTCACAATAATATATTTGATTTGGTTGAGAAATCTTAGAACAAAACATTTCTGAATGCCTCTGTAGACAGCACCAGATTCTTCCTTCAGCTTTACTGTGCACTGCAGTATAGCCTGCTCTGAGGATGCAGCACATGCAGATGACACCATTACAATTATGATCAGATCTGTGACTCAGAGCAATAGAGCTCAGAAGGTCTTACTATTTCCTGAAATGCTGCATCCTATCTCTCGTGGGCAAATAAAAGTAAATAAAAATAAATAAAAATAAACAAACTAACAAAATCACATCTGAACAAGATTAAAAGTCTGCCTAATATCATCATATACAAAGAAAAAAAATATGACAAAAACAACAACAAAAATCATCTCAGAAACAGAGATTGTTTTTTGATTTGTAGCCATTTTTCTTAGCTTCAGACCACAACAGGTGGAAGATCTTTTTTTCATTAAACAATTTTTTGAGATCCACTAATGCTTTTTAGCAACATTTCATGAAGGAACGACAAATGTTTACTGTCTTAAGATATATATCTTAAAACATAATCTTCTCATTTGAAGATTTAATATATGTTTCACCTTCAGCAACTTTATGTTGACTGGATAAACAAGTGCAAGTTGCCACTATAACTATCATGGATCTTGAATTGCCTGTTTCAAAATGACTAATCTACATTGGTTGCACTGGAAGTTCTTTTATGAGATATATATATATTTATTTATTTATTTATTTATTTATTTATTTATTGTTACATCTAACCCTCATTTTGATAGTCCATAATTATATTTTCCCTCAAGAAAACACTCAAGAGACTTCTTGCTGAACCCTTTTCACATTACTCAGTATTCAAATGTTACTACAGATGTCACTCAGAAAACTCTCATTTTGATCAGTTTCTAAGTTCTCATCCTCTGATCAACAGATGCAGCAAAATGGTGAAGCTCATTTATCTCAAACATCACCTTGGTAACCATAGGACAAAACGGGACTTGCCTCATGAGGTGAATAACTGATATAAATGATACCGAGTGCCTCCATTTTGGATGTTTGAAGGTATAGTGTCCTTTGGCAGTACCTTAATGTGTGTGCGGAAATGTGGAGAAGCTTCCTATAACTAGTCGCTATTAAGAATATAGAGTTGATACAATTTCAGCTGATTTCCACTGCTGAGACCTAGGTCTTCCCACCTCTAACCTGACTCTCCAGCTCAAAACAGCACTAAACTGTGGTCGTGAACAATTGAGATAATGTGAATGGCAGATAGAAGTTGCAAAAGTTCAAAACATTTAGTGTTAAGAGAACACATGAACAAAATGAAGGGGAATTTAAAATAGCTATTCAATGATTATAGCTATGGACAAAAGTTTTTGCAAGTGCATTCTTTCTGATGTACTTCTACACAACCAAACAAATTGAAAATTGTTCTACTTTGCAATGGTTTAGAGACCTACAAATAGAATAAAAATCTCATTTATTCTAATCTGATCCTAGTGTTAGTTTTCTATTTATGCCAAGAAAAGCAGCGTATATGAAAAAAAAAAATAAATAAATAAAAATGATTTTTTAACTTGTTTTCCCCATCTTTTTTTTTACTTTTTTTTTTCCAGTTCATTCATCTCTCACATTAAGATTACAGTGGTCACCTCCTTGTTATTTCTATTTCTGATCTCTTTGCAGCTAACATAAGGTTTTGCTTCAATGTAGAAATATAGCTGAACTGGATAATTATTTTTTTTAAAAAGGCACTAACTAGGTTTTACTGTTGTTTTTGTTGTTTGTTAATAAATTAGAATGTATTTCTCTATAATCTAAATCACATGGGTTTTCACTTTACAAAGATTTTCAGTTCCTGCTTTAAAAGGGGGAGCAACACCTAGATCAATATTGAAAAGACTGTGAACAACTTTAGAAGCCATTTAACCAATAATTAATGGGCAACAGTTGTGAGGCACAAGGAAATGTCCTTGCCCCAAGTAGAGATGTAGAAAAAACAACTGGCACCAGTATCTAATTCATTTGGTACCAAAAGCTTTCATGCGAGAGTCTTATAATCTCTTTCCAAGGAGTAAAATCCTTTTTTATATGGGCTTAACATCATAGTTTGTGAATTGCCTGAGAGTCTTATGCACTGGGTATTTTTTTTCCTTGTCCAAATCTAAACTGCAGGTTTTACATTATCTGACAATATCCGTGACTCAGTATTATTAATTATATAATTTCTTATATTAGTGAAAAAATAAACAAACAATACACCTTGCTTGAACAATTTCTTGTTACCACCAGATACCAAATGGCCTTAGCACTGCCAACTTGATCAGCATAGATTATTAATTATGATACTGCTGGTACAGTTCAATTTAATCTGAAAAGAACATCAAGGAGTCAGAGAAGTAGAGTATATAATGCAATTTATCTTTGCCTTGTACTGATAGGGATAACAATGATTTGCAAATTGCTTCAGTTACAAATACACAATTAAAAAAAGATAAATATCAAAAGATATGCCACATTTTCAACTCAAAGCCAAAAGTGCAGGTCTTAATCTTAGTAGTCAGTTTTAAAATCATGAGTTAATTCTTCCCTTGATGTGCATGCTTAACTCCCATTAAAATTAATGGGGGTTACACATGCTCATCGAGGAAGAAATAGACCCCATAGTGTGTATATTCTTCAAATAATAAGGATTTGGTAATTACTATATTATTTGTTCATTAATTTTCAATTTATCTTGTAAATGTGCACTCTTTGTGATCTTAGGTCCAATTATATAGAGTAATTTGTGGCAAAAGGTCTAGTGGAGTATTATCCTCTTAAAGGACATGTGGTTTTATAGCACATATTGACAGTGCTCTAATTCTTAAACTTTATCACTTGCAGAATACACCAAAACAGGGCAATTTGATTCTTAGCATCTGAATTCTCTTCCTTCATGTGGTCCAAGGTCCTTTTAAATCACTGCATATATTCCATTGACTTTAACAAGTCTGGGACCTTAACCTTTAATTAGTGCCTAAGAGCAAAATTTTTAATGACTAATGGTATTCAGGTGCCTTCATTTCTGGGTGTCCAAACTTTAGGTTACTTATGGTGAACATTTTTCAGAGGGTAAGGGTTAAATATTTTCTGAAAAATATGTTTTTCTCTCTCAGAACACTTCTGAGAAATGAGGTGATTGGGATTAGTTAATATCTTTAAAGAACTAGACATACTGCTTCCCAAAAGGCAACTCTTAGTTAATTGGTGGCATCAAGAGATTGGACATCCTAGCATTTCCTGACTAATAAAATGCAGTGTCCTAGGGCAGAGAGACATCCAGCAGTTCTCTCCCCCAGCCCATGGGAATTTAGATTTTTTAAGGTCTTATCTGTTAATAATAAGTATACATTATGAGCCTATTTAAATATCATGACAAGCAATGGCCTTTGTAGTTTAAGTGGATTTACCAGTTTATCCCAAAGTAACGACTGAATAGGTCAGAATATTCCCATCTTTCCTCAGTTGTACTTTACTGACAAGAGTATTACCCATGACCCCATCAATACTTGGCAGATGGATTCTGGCCCAAAATTACAATGGATTTTGATTTACAGAATCATAGAATCATCTAGGTTAGAAGAGACCTCCAAGATCAGCTCTGACCTAACACTAACAAGTCCTCCACTAAACCATATCCCTAAGCTCTACATTTAAACGTCTTTTAAAGACCTCCAGGGATGGTGACTCAACCACTTCCCTAGGCAGCCTATTCCAATGCCTAACAACCTTTTCAGTAAATAAGTTTTTCCTAATATCCAACCTAAACCTCCCCTGGCACAACTTAAGCCCATTCCCCCTCATCCTGTCACCAGGCATGTGGGAGAATAGACCAACCCCCACCTCGCTACAAGCAAAACCAGAAGCAATGAATGTGAAGAGATGCTGTCCCATTCATATCAGACTTCCCTGATCCCTTAAAAAATTGGAAGTTTCTGCAGCACTATCTATGGGCCACAGGCATGAATCTAATAGATACATAGGGAAGGACTCAATTCTACAGCCCTTCCTATTCAACAGATATGAATATTAGGAGCATTTTTCTTGACAGTAATGGCATTTGAACATTTTTAAAGCAATTTCTAATTTCCGATAGCCTGATTTCTCATTGCCGTATTTTTGAATGCTTAAGGATGATCGTGCAGATCTTTTTTAAGATGCAATCTTCCTCTCCTGTCTAGACTTTCTTTTTGAAAAATCTTTTCTGCGTTCTTTTACCCAGATTCACTATCTTAGCTACTTTTCAAAAAGGTGTTAATATTTATATTCTCCTCCCACTCGTGTCTTTCCTGCTCTCCTTTTTAAAGTAAGTAAATCTCCAGTTAATGATTTTAGGCTGATTCAGTACAAATGAAGAACATGGACTTTTCTAGTGGTAGAGCATTTCCTTTATGCTCATCAAAGAAAATTCACAGTCCTTGGTTCACCTGGATGTGTCTGTGCCATTCCTACAAGCTGCATGAGCAATGTGGATGACCAAATTGTGATTTTTTTTCCCCTTTGGGTGAGGTAGCACAGATCCATGATAGAATTCCTACTGGATAATTGTTAGCAACAAGTGACTGTGTAAAGGCCATAAAAGCATAAAACACTATCTGTAGCCAACACTATCCAAGGAGAATCCCATAAAATGAATCTGGCAGAAAATTCCAACTTGTCAATGTAACTTCATGAAAGAGACTGATGATTAGGTTCAATGGAAACTGAGCTCATAAGATTAAAATCTGTCTTGTGACTAGCCATCAGGAAGTCAAAAGAAATTCAAGCTGTCTTGAGAAGGCATTTAGGGGCAAAGAGGAGGAATTTCTAGTACTTGGTGTAGAAAGAGAACTATCAATGAAATTGATTTTACTTAAAATTCTTCATGCACAAACAACACAAAATAATTCCTATTCCTTAAAAAAAATAGATTATGATTTTGTGGAAGTGTTTATAACAGATATTAGAGGTTGGCTGAAACTATGAGATTAGCATGACAGAACACAACACTAAAGTGAAAATTTGTTTTCTAAAAGTAAATTCCAGGATGCTTTCAGATCAGTTCAGATTTACATCCCAGGCTTACAGGTTTAGAGACTTGTTAACAATTACAGCTCATTTAAAATGGTAATGTTTTGTGATACAAAGTAATTTCGCAATTATACTTTTCTGTGACATGTCCTTCTCTGAAATATTCTAAAATATTTCATGTTCAAAATAATTTTCTCTAAAGCCCGAAGCAGTTATTTTTGGAGAGAAAGATATTTAGTAACTCCTCTTTTCCCCTTCTATGCTTTTTTTTTTTTTTTTAAGAAATATATATATTTTTTTTAATTTTTTTTTTAGCTGACAGGTCTCATTCTAAGTCACAGTAGATAGATATGCATGCAATAAAATCCAGCACCCCTGACAGGTGATGTTTAACACCTTCATGGCCTTTTTAATAGATGGGACCAAATGTTCTGCAAAACAATTAGCATACACATTGAACAGGGTGAATCTAACAATTTGTGGATGGTAGTTCTTTTAACATTGATGTTAAATTTACTTTGCTACTGTTATATACTGAAATGTATGTATCTTAGCTCTTTAAAAAAATAGGTAATTTCATTCTGAGGCAACAGAGAGCTTCATTTGTCTGCTGTATAGATACAGACATTCATTATCCCTATGTACAGCCTACCCGGCTTTTAAAGACAGCAGTCCAAGGAACAGTTTACAGGTTGATTAAAGTTACAAAGTCAGTGCCAATGCATGGCAACGATATAGGTTTTCAGGACTGAAAAGGGACATTTAGACAATTCTGACACCAGCATTTCTCTTTGATCTGTATCTACAATGTATCTCTGCAGAAAAGTTCTGCAGGTACAGTGTATGCTGGGGAAGCTGAATGTAGGTCAATGAGATGCACTCTGCTTTTTTTTTTTTTTTTTTAAATAAAATCTTTCTGCAGAAATTGCATGATTTCCTGTTATGACTGTAGACTTCACATACCATACATGCATTTTCAAAAAATGCTTTTCTACTTGTTCAGAAATCAATCATTTTGTTCAAGGTGCTCAAACACACGTATACACATAATTTCTATGTATAATACATGTATTTAGGAATAATTTCTTTTCATGTATTTTCCATTTCTAATTTGTGGGTGCCACTGCAGACTACAGAATATTGAGATGCCTATTCTTGAGCAGTAAATGATGTTAGCCAAAAAGGTTAGACAAAGGGCTCAATCCAGAGAAGACTTGAATACCTAAATCCTGTCTAACTCTCAACTTTTGATCTTCAAATCCCTAGCTTACCACCACATAAGCTTAGCAAGACTAAAGTACCTAAGTGCCTAGTTTAAGCCCCTAGAGATACCCAGGTCCACTATATCTGTTAGCCAAGAAGCCTGATGAAAGAGCACAGCTGCCGAGCTTTCTGAGAGCAAGACAGGCACTGGTGGAGGGCATGGCAGGTCTGCAATATGCTGACACAGCTCTGGAGATGCCTGTCCACCCTGTGGCTGCATAGAGACACTGGGGTAAGCAGAGAGCCCAGGAGGCCCTTGTGCTGGCAGTGTGGAGGAGCTGCCTACCTGGCTTTGTCAGGATATCTGTCAGGATAGCATTCCCTCAGAATAGTTTTCCTCTGCACATCTGCAGCCCTCTGCATTTCTGTAAGTGCACTTAATGCATCAAGCCAAAAACAGACAAACTGCTGAAAGAAAGGAAGGTAGTTTGCAGAGAGCAAGGGAGAGCCAGTGTCCCTGCAGCCTCCAAAACTGAGTGTGTTTAGGCCTTTGCCTGATCCAGACCTGAAGGAACACAAGACTCACAGGAGAATGCTGATAACTAAAGAGTTTCTGACTCAGACCTTATGTCACTAGCTGTGATTGGACAAAGTGTTTGGTCTTTTAGATGAAGCGGGTTTTCAGAGTAAAAATGAGCCACAAGAAAATACATGTGGGAAAACACTGTCTCAGTGTCAGATCTTGTCACAAATTTTGTAATATGATACATTACATTAAGTAACATTACAAACTTACTGCATTACACTACATGTAATGCTGTAAGTTTGGAACAGATGAAAATTAAAATACAATAGAAAAAAAAATAGAATACAATAGTGACATTAATATATAATCCCATGCCAACCACATCATGATTTTTATTTCCACTGTAGAGGGGGAGGAGGGTGTCCTCATGCAGCAGGGTATGTTCCTTTGCTGAGCTGATAAAAGCAGGCATTGAGTGAGGGTTCTCAGTTGGAATGGTTTCCATTATTTCTGTGAACGTTGAAGAAATGTGTTTCAGAGGTTATGAGCTGGTTACGTGTTGGTACTCTGCTAGGCCATAGTGTTGCTGGAAAAGTACCTGGCAAGCACAGGCTCAAATCAAAGTTAATGGAGTTTTGCCATTGCTTAAGCTGAAGCCAGGTTTCCACTTCAAGTGTCAGAAAGGCACTTTGCCCCCCCTTCCCCAGTTATGCTGCATGCACTGGCTGCATCCTTAGTTTATCCCATGCCTCTCACAAATATAGCAAGGCAGACCTGCAGACCTTGTTACCAAAAATCTCAATTATTGTAATACCCATGTAGCAGAGCTTAAAGCCAGGCTGCTCAGCACTACTTGCCACTCACTCTGAGTGCAGCAGCATGTGTGCTCAGCCCTGTGAGCCAGCAGGAACACATTACACCACTCTGCATGCTTTACCCTGCCTGCCTCCAAAGTGGCAGATTGATTTTAAGTTGGTCCTTTTGGATTTTAAAGCCTTAAACCTTACAGTCTCTGGCTACAGCTGATCCCCTTCTCTCTGAGCCCTGTCCTAACAGGGAGCTGCATTCCCACACCACCTGCTTTTGCTGGAAACCTACCGTCACATCGCAGATCTGCACCAGATTTTGACTTTTCTGTGCTGAACCACATGACGTGTCTCACCCCCACCGTATCTTTCCTTTCCCAGCAACCCTTTCCATTTATACACTGCACTTAACCCAGTGCTAGCAGAGCAATCACCAGCATCCCACAAACACAGGGATGACAGGTTTTTGATGGAGGTATCATTAGAGAAAACTAGCCAGTGTGGCCTCATGATACTGGCTCCTGTAGCCAGTGTGGAGGCTTAGTCTCTCATTATACCCAAGCTAAGTTGGGTTTCATTTACCACAAGTTAAGAACAGGCAAATAGGAAGTTAGAGCAGAACAGCTGACTGTTAATCTATATCCTAATTTAACTTGTGGTAACTTGTTTTTGTAGCCATACCCTTGGGTGACTCTGGCCACTGTACTTCATTACTCTATGCCTCTTTTTCCTTTGTCTAATGGGGCTAATGATGCTTCCTCCGTAAGGTACTTGCAGATCTACAGATAAGGAATGGAAGTTTCAGAAGAGGTATTATTAATTATCACTTATTAGCCTGTCAGTGCTCTAATCGCCCCACCCATCTTGCAATTCAGTGTGCACTTCAGATTTTATTGCAGCTGTATCCTCCTCTTACAATTAATATACTTCTTGTCACCACCTTAATTCATTTTTCTACCTCATCCTTTTTTTTCATTTTAAAATGTGCATTTGTTTGCTTTGAATTCTAACAGGGTATGTCTATTTGTTTAGCTTTGTTTTTAGTATATTTAATTTATTTTAATTAGAGTTTACATTGGCATACATATAGGGATTTTAATTAATAGGGATACTAATAATATTATTAATAATAATACAGGGATTTTCTCTTACTATTAAAACATGACCCAAACGTTAAAAAACATGGATGCCTAAGGTTAGGTAATTAATCCAAACTCTTGTTCTGGAGTAATGAAATCCAAGCTGTTTTTTTTTTACGAAACCCACCTAGGGACTTAAGTTTAAAACTCCAGAAACCCATGTTTGAAAATCTTCATTGCCCTTTCTCCATCTCTCCTCTCTCCTTTAAAATTAAAAGATAATAGGGACCCCAGCAAGAAATGAACAGCCTATTCTCAAAGAGCCACTGTGTGAGCTGGATCTTCTGAGTCACCTCCTGGCAAAGGATAGCAACAGGGGTTAATACTTTAAGGCCTGATGTCACCTATCTACCTTTAGCTACTTAAATTAACAGCATTCTTTACACCCCCAGTCGATAGTCAGTGGAGAGGAACAGGCACCTCCAGGGATGATTAAGCCCACCTGAAATCTGAGTCACCCTGTGGAGGTGCCCCTCACATTCTCCCCTCTAATTAGAATGGGTGCTGCCATGCTGCATTTGGGTGTCTCCTCTAAATGCCTCAGCTCAAGTGTGGGGGAACTTGTCCCAGATGTCTTTAACTTCCTATGTCAGATACTTACTCCTTAGAAAGATGAGATCAAGATTTACATGAAGACGAAAAACAGTAATGCTAGAGGTGGTTAATCTTTGTGCTGTTTATCCAGATACCTCTGTATCTGCAGTACTTATGGGTACTGTCTTGCTTTGATGTACAGGGATTTGCAGATGCAGTTCCATTAACATTAGTGGGAATAGGGTGCATAGATCCAGTACATCAAGATGAGAATATTTGGTAATAAATCTTTTAATATGCATGTAGCATTGACTGGATAATTTGAAACATTTTTAAAATCCAAATAAAAATTGAGTTTTCTACTACAAGAGAAGTTATCCCTAGAGACAGATAAGTGGAATCTATCTCCACATAGTCAGACCCTGTGTGATTTCATATTGTACATAGAATGATCCTTTTTTATCTTTATTGATTACTAGAAGAGTAATACAATTAAAGGTAGCAAAATGCTTTAAGGTTTTTGTTCTCTGGCAAAGAATCAAGAGTTCAAAGTGGGGCTCCTTTCTCATTATTAGAGAACACCCTAAGAGACAATCATTTCCAGCAATTCTCTTTCTTCCCCTCCCCTTTTCATTTCCCACTTTGTGATTTGGAGGATACAGGAGAAAAAAATAATAATAATAAAAAACAAAAAAATCCTGTTTGTGTATTAGCACTAGTTAGCGATGTGCAGATACAAGAATGAGCTATCCTTCTTTTTTCAGCCACAGGTATAAAAGAAGTATCTATCATTATTTTATTAACAATCTACAATATTTTCTTGCCTCCTTGATCACATGTACTCATGTATGTGTGGGTATACACAAATGCATGCACACACATAGACAGACACGCTTGAGTTTTCTAATATAGAATACCCCTTGATAAGCACTGTTTTTGCCAGGATTATGAATATGAGGAAATAGAAAAGACATTTAGGTGCCACAGGAAAACAATTCTTTTGGTGTTAGATCTGAAATGTTATTCAGATGTACAAAAGTACTGCTGGATAGGGAAACTGCAGGAAATATGCCAAGGAAGAGAGACAAGGGGAAGCTATCAACAAAACAGAGAGAAAAAGACAGAAAATGCTTTTGTTTGCAGGCCTGTCTGGTTGACTTGACTTGAAAATAATAATAAGTCCCCTTTCTCTCATGCTAGCCCCCTCTCCTGATTCATATATAATGTAATTGATTCTCACTAAAGATGGTTTTGGAATATGTGTCTTGGTTGTTGTTATTGTTTATGTTTACAGAATGCATTTACTACTTGAGGAGTTTTGTGCCTCTTGTACTCACTGCCCTGTTGCAAACCCCTATTGTTTTTTCAACCACCATCAGTTTATTTCCTTTCACCTCATTCTCCACACAGGGAGGTGAAGAAAGGAGAACATCAGTCTTGGGGACTATGACAGGCTGCAGGGGTTACAGGATATGAAATTCTGCTTGATGTAGGAAACTGTCTACTTACTTTGAGAGTGGGCCTTCTGTTCCTTCTCTGTTGTGTTTCTGCTACCACAATGAGCAAAAACATGCAGGCAATAAGAGGAGACTCACTACAGAGCATCATTAACTTTGCCCACTATACATTTAAACATTTAAATGTTTAGACAATGAGATGATTACTAACCAGGGCAAACCATTTTTTCAAGTCTGAGCACTATGAGGAGAAAAAGTGCAAAACAGACCAGCAATGATAGCACAGATAGGGCTGATCTATCTGGCAGGGCTGATCAGGGGTTACCTGCTGTTGGGGTGTAAAGGAAGACTCACAGGGGACTTCTGACAGGTATCAGGAGACATCTAGCTTTGGAATAGCTTTGAGAAGAGCAACAGCCTAGCTATTTCCTTCACAATCACATGCAATCGTGAGGCTAGGAAGAAGCTATGGGAAAAGAAGGAATGGGAAAGAGAATAGAAAAGTATATAGAAAGAATAGAGACAGGAAGAGTCCATCTGGGAGCTAGGGAAGAAAGATCAACAAAGCCTAATGGCAAGTGGGTGGCTAAGATAATATGTTTTATCAGAGGAGGCATTATTTTTAAAGTGCTCCTGAAGTTTTCATGGCTCCAGGACCGTATTTCATCTTAATTCATCCATGGGGATAAAGACTCAGCTGGATGGATCTCAATCACTCCTTTCCCTTTCTCACCCCTTGTCATCATGTTCTCTTCCTTCAGTACATTTTCACCATGGTTAGAAATTCTGACTCTCACTCCCCTTCCCAAGCGACTACCGTGGCGCCCTTTGGAAGGTGCGCGGTGCCCCAACTCCCACGGAGTCGAGTTCCATTGGAACTGCTGGTAGTGCATTCATCAGCCATCTGTCATTGCAGCTGCTTGTTGAAGAAATTAACTTTTTTTTTTTCCTCTCTCTTTTTTTTTTTTAATACTTTGGCTAGGAGAAAAAAAAAAAAATTAAACAACAACAATAATGGCCTGACTGTTTCCCTGACAATCCAAACACAATCTGCTGCCCACAGTTGCAGCAAAGTGTCATTGAGGGGAAGTGAAATTCTCATGGCCTAGTGGATTTGACTATGTCTATGGGCTTTTTTTTGTTTTCTTTTTCTGTAACATGTGTAAAACCCTTTTTCTGATGGGACAATAACTCCTGTGGAGTTTCTGTGACTCAGGAAGACAGAGCTAAGGTACAACAAATTTTGTCAGCCAGTTGTGAATGTAACTTTTAGCAGAGAGTCTCAAAAACACAACAATGCTTTTCAAAATCCCACCATGTTTTCTATTTCATTGTATTTTCTGTGATTGAACTGAAGCATTGTGGAGAGCTGATAAAAACTGTGGAAACACAGGGAAACATTTAATGGTACCAGGAATCTAGGCTATAGGCCTTCCAGCTTTTCAATCTTCTTGCAGACTAGTTTGATCTCCTTGCTGGAACTGTCTTTTGAATGACAGTGATGATATCTTCACTTTATTTTTATCCTGAGATCTTTATATATTCAGCCACCATTCTGGGTCTCAGGTTGTGCTTTCAGACTAGTTCATGGACATTTCAGTGGTGACACCCAGGGAAACTGAGCCCACTGCATTTCCATGAACAGGGGACAGACAAGACCAATCTTCTTGTGCAAGATTTGAAACAGAGCTAACAGATTCTGGCAAAGCAAGTTTTGTTGCTCACAGTCACACCATGGCTACTAAATTTTCCTGTTTTTATTTTAATTTGAGTTTGGACAGAAACAAAGAGAAAGGTTATGTCTCCATGTCTCCCCTGTAGGCAACTGAGAAAGAAGCAGCATATAATGAGGAGGCTAAATGAGTGGTAAAATTAAAATACACAAACCATTAAAACATTTAAAGGGTAGAAAAAAAGAGTGCTCATGGCATCTGTTTTAAGTCAGTACCTAAGGATTTTCTTACAGCCGATATGGGAACTCTTAAGAAACATAAACATTGTTATATACAATAGCATCTTTATCAAAAGCAAAAAATTCACAGAGTGCGGCCTTGGTACTTACAGTGTGAGAACATGAGTCTATCAAGTGCAAAAACTGCAAAAGCAGCAGAGGAAATAACCGGTGTGGCCTCTTGAGATGGTGGCATAGGCTGGTTTGTTTGCATACCTGGACAGTACATCTGGCACTCCCAGCAATCTGATTTGACAGGTTTATGTCTCCATCTACACAATACTACAGCACCACTGCCAACTGATACGTAACATCACACATATTTTATGCTTCTGTGTATACGCATATGGAATTGTCCCTGGAGCCACAAAGACAGAGAGCTTTTCTGTCCTTCATATTTTTTTAAAAGGATAAAGAACTGTTGTCTTCCAGTTCTTCTGATCAACTCCTGGCAAAGACAAGAAGACAGACAAACTTCAAATCAAACTCAGTAACTGGCTTTTCACTTTTTTGAACAATTTATTTTTTCAGTTTCTCATAATGAAGTTCTCAGCCTTTTGATTTGACTCATGGTGGAGTAAGCTCAAAATGAAACAGAAAGTCTATGGGCCCCATTACTCTCAGAAGGCTTCATATTTTATGTAAAGCTATATAATTAAGACAAGTGGGTACCTACAGTCAGAAATAGTTTAATGTCTTCTCTATTACTTTGAGTATACAGTTCCTCAAAATTACCAGCCAACAAACTAGAGTCAAGCTTAAACACCTGTCTTAAAAGAGCTTAAACAAGCTTAAAGCTTAAACACCTCATGTGTATAGTCCTTAAAAAAAAAAAAAAAAAAAAAAAAAAAAAAAAGTTTTATCTTTTGCACAGGTAAGATTTTTTTGATGCAAAACCATTGCTGATTTTCACATCTTCCCTTTTCCATGTGTGTCATTTCTAATAACTCATGGAAGGCAAAACCATTGTTTTCCAAACTTGAAATAGTGGTTTATTTATTTATTTTTTTACTTTGAATTTATTTTAGAATTTTATAATTCAGTTTTCTGTCAAATTTTATTTTAAAGTGTGTTTAAATCAGTAGCAAAGCCTAAACTTAAACTTCCATCCCTTTTACTTAAGAGAAACAGTCCAACTGCTAGGTGTAGTTTTGGCAGATGTTTATCTTTCTGAATTTTTTTGTTGGTACATCTTTGCTCACTGTACACTTAATCTCTGCTCTTGTGAGACCTCACCTGGAATACTGTGTTGAGCTCTGCAGCCCCCAGCACAAGAAGGACATGGATATATTAGAAGGAGTCCAGAGGAGGACCACAAGGATAATCAAAGGGCTGGAGCACCTCTCCTATGAAGACAGACTGAGAGAACTGGGGTTGTTCAGCTTGCAGAAGAGAAGGCTCTGGAGAGACCTTATAGTGGCCTTCCAGTACCTAAAAGGGCCCTGGAGAAAAGAGGGTCAGGAAAAGCTGGGGAGGAACTCTGTCAGGATGTGCTGTGCTTAGTTAAGGCTTTAAACTAAGAGAGGGTAGACTTAGTTTAGATGTTAGAAATTCTTTACTGTGAGGGTGGTGAGGCACTGGAACTGGTTGCCCAGAGAAGCTGTGGATGACCCATCCCTGGAGGTGTTCAGGGCCAGACTGGATGGGGCTTTGGGCAATCTGGTCTGGTGGGAGGTGTCCCTGCCCATAGCAGGGTGTTGGAAATGGGTGGTCTTTAAGGTCCCTTCCAACCATTCTGTGGTTCTATGATTCCATAATCCTTTCCTCCTTTTTTGGCACGTGTTATCATAACCCATAGACATACAATAAAATTCTTCTGTACAGAACTTTTCACCATTTTAATCTTTAAGTCTTAAGTACATATTCTTATAACCCTACATGAAAGAAAAGGTGGCGTACAGGTTTGCTATTGTTGGAAATGGTAGCTTAGCACAGGACTTGATGTCTATAAGAGGTACCAGAGTTGGTGTCAATTTTTTATTTTTTTTTTTGGTAGGAGTTTCTGCATGAGTTTACTATGAAAGATAAGCTCAGAAGAGAACCACCATTCCAAAAATTAAAGCAAAGAAAACACTCTAAGGTCCTCATAAAGTGGGTAACTAGACAAATGGTTATAAATCCAGATCCTGGATGTGAATGTTTTTCCAAGAAAAATGAAGGGGTTTTCATACGTCTCATATCTTTCTCTTAATGGATAAGTGTCTGTTCACACTCATGTGTAACTATGTATCTGAGAAGACCTGAAAATTTATGTTACCAGAAAAGAAAATGTGGTGTAAGAGCAGTCCAACTTCTGAAAGAATCAAAGTCTTATAGAAGGAACATAGAATCTGGCTCAGCATGCTTGTCCGTCTCCTCCCATGATCAACCTTCATTTCCATATTACTAATATTCTTCAGTTTGTCAGTCAAAGTCAGTTAGGAGCTAAATATATGAGTCAACCAAAGCCATAAGTGCAAATTATCACCCTTTCATCGAAGAAATGTGCAAAGTCACTACATGCTGATGAAGATCTTTATAACTGTAGCCTAAAAGCTGCACTGAGAAAAAGATGTTTAGTCCTGAAATAGGTCCAGCTTTCAGAAGAGTTAAAGTAGAAAAGAATCTCAGCCCAAACTGTGCATTATTTTCACACAATTATTTCAATAATCTAAAAAAAATAAGACCAATAATTCTGTGTCCAAAGCTTCCCAGGTACACTGCTATTAAATTAAAGGACCATCTCCATATTCTTGCATAGCCATAATCTGTTATAGTACTTACGGCATAATTCTTTGTCCTGTAATATGAAGTATTTGAGTTTGCACTTAATGCATAGGTGTAACATCAGTGGATGCCGGGGAAGCAAAGTCTACAGGTTTATATTTTTACATTAAAGAATCACATGCAAAAATAATTACTTGGCCTTTTGGTCTCCCACAATATTTTAAACAAGCCTAGTCTGTTGATTTAACATAATTTCAATTTCTGGAGCACTATTCAACATATATCTATAATCAGAAACTGCTTACAAAGGTAGTGGCTGGATAGCTGGGCCCAAAGAGTCGTGGTGAATGGAGTCAAGTCCAGTTGGAGGCCGGTCACTAGTGGCGTTCCCCAGGGCTCGGTGCTGGGGCCGGTCCTCTTTAATATCTTCATCAATGATCTGGATGAGGGCATTGAGTGCACCCTCAGTAAGTTCGCAGATGACACCAAGTTAGGTGCGTGTGTCAATCTGCTTGAGGGTAGGAAGGCTCTGCAGGAGGATCTGGATAGGCTGCACCGATGGGCTGAGGTCAACTGTATGAAGTTCAACAAGGCCAAGTGCTGGGTCCTGCACCTGGGGTGCAATAACCCCAAGCAGAGCTACAGGCTGGGAGATGAGTGGTTGGAGAGCTGCCTGGTGGAGAAGGACCTGGGAGTGATGGTTGATAGTCAGCTGAATATGAGCCAGCAGTGTGCTCAGGTGGCCAAGAAGGCCAACAGCATCCTGGCTTGCATAAGAAACAGTGTGACCAGGAGGGCTAAGGAGGTGATCGTCCCCCTGTACTCAGCTCTGGTGAGGCCGCACCTCGAGTACTGTGTTCAGTTTTGGGCCCTTCGCTACAAGAAGGACATCAAGGTGCTTGAGCAGGTCCAGAGAAGGGCAACAAAGCTGGTGAGGGGTCTGGAGAACAAGTCCTACAAGGAGCGGCTTAGGGAGCTGGGCTTGTTCAGCCTGGAGAAAAAGAGGCTCAGGGGCGACCTTATCGCTCTCTACAGATACCTCAAAGGAGGCTGTAGTGAGGTGGGGTTTGGCCTGTTCTCCCACATGCCTGGTGACAGGACGAGGGGGAATGGGCTTAAGTTGTGCCAGGGGAGTTTTATGTTGGATCTTAGGAAGAACTTCTTTACCGAAAGGGTTGTTAGACATTGGAACAGGCTGCCCAGGGAAGTGGTGGAGTCACCATCCCTGGACGTCTTTAAAAGACGTTTAGATGTAGAGCTTAGGGATATGGTTTAGTGGGGACTGTTAGTGTTAGGTCAGAGGTTGGACTCGATGATCTTGAGGTCTCTTCCAACCTAGAAATTCTGTGATTCTGTGTGATTCTGTAGTGTTAAATGTTAAACAAGGCATGCATGGCAGTCTTGGAGACACCCTTATGACTAAGAATTTGCTAGTGAGAGTGGAAACTGCTACACAAAGGGTTCTCATCAAGTCAGTTCACTTAGCAGGGAGGATTGAGATGGATTGGTTGTGAGGGATATAGTCTTAAAACACTCAGAATGATGGCAATGGTGTTGCCCCATATGCTGCGAATCAACTGCCTTATCTGTCTAGAATCTACTTTTCTTGAACCCCTCCTCTGTTACAAACTTGGTGCTGGCCTAAACTCAACTAAATAATGATGTTTTGTTTGACTTAACATGAATGAACTGTATTGTTTTGACCTGAGAGACTATTGTGGCATTTATTGACATTAGGGTTTCATGCCACCATAAAATTCTACTCAGAGTGCACTCAAAATGCAAATTTTCAATTAAACTTCTTACATTCATGCCAATATAAGCTGGTAAAATTTAATTTTTTTTTTCTGCTGCACCAATATAAAAATTTTATAGCACTGAAATTAGGAGCTAAAGACCTTTTCCAAAAGTGTTCACAATTATTTTATCCATATTTTTAATATTCATAAAAGTGGCAAGAACAAAGTGAAGCAAATTTGCATTTCATATCGCACTAAAGCTACTCCACATATACACGATAACACATCCTGAGAACAATGAGATATCCTGTCACATGTATGCATTTTCTAGAACTGCACAAAAGGAGGTTTTCAGGGATGCATAAATTAACTTCCTACCTTTAAATTATTAACCCAGGCTGTTTCCTGAATATGAACCAATATCAAAGGACATCTCTCCCCCACTCTTTTGCTCCCCCTAAAAGGAGCACACTCTATTGTCAGTCTTTCCTCACTTAAAGTTGATGACTTAAGAATTAGGGTTACTTGGAGACTGAAAAGTGGTTCTAAATGAGTTTTTTTTACAGTTCTTCTATTAATGCTACTTTTGGAGTGGCAGAGTGCATATTGTGGATATCATTAAAAGTTACTTCAGATTCCCTAACATAGTTATTTTGAGAAACAAATGAATGAGCTCTCCACGCTTTGATATTTAGAGAGAAAAAAAGTTTTAGTCAAGTTTCAATGAGTCCTTAAACAAGAAGAGCTGAATGAAGTCTTTAACCTGGATCCCATCCCTGATCAAATATCCCAGAAGCACTTTCCTGTTGGCTATGCAGCAATAGATGGACCTGTACATACATTTCCCTGACGTGGTATTGTTAATACTGGCCATCACCAGAGCTGAAACCATGTGACAGCCAGTTGTGACTGATGGCTACATTTGTTATATCTCTTGAAGTAGGTTTTCCAAATGCCAGAAATTGGCAAAATAATCTTCAAAAACATTTTCTGCTGACACTGTTTTTTGCAAAACCTACAGTCTGATTGCAGACCTTTTCAGAAGGAGACAAAAAAGGTCAAATTTGTAGATAAATGGTTTTGAATTATTAACTCCCTTCTAGTAACAGGTGATATTAAAAATACAATCTTAATGAATTCCTCTAGGGCCACATCCACAAATTAATGCCACATATGCAAAACTTTCTATGGGAAAACAAATTAGATTGACGAAAGTAGGAACTAAAAAGCAAATGTTCACAACGGCAGCCAACCGGACAGTCAGTGTGAATGAATGCATTTTACTCAGCCAGCAAGTAATTTTACAGCAACTTTTTAAACCTTGTTTGGAGATTGCTCTGAGTCAATCTACAATTGCTTTTTCAGTTGAAAATTAAGTGCTATTGAACATGTTAGTAGCATGGTTTTTCCACACAATCTTGTAAAAACAAAAAAAAAAAACAAACAAACAAAAAAAAAAAACTAGCAAACCAGTAACTACTCCAATGTAGAAGTGTTTTCCATAAATACACAAAAGTCATGATTTAATAGCCCTAACTTCCTACTTTACAACTTGAAACCATCACACTTAACATTACCTAATAAAGGAGTGCATAACAATGCAAAGATTATTATTTTCCATGCTTAATTCAGACAAATCAGCAATGAACACATTCTAGACATTACTCAGGATTTCTTACTTATCATGTGAAAAAAAAAAAAAAAAAAGACTTTTATTGACCTGAACTGATGTGCATTTAAATCAAGGTAATTTTGCCAGTGATATGGGACTGGGTATTAAACTCCTTTTGTTAAATTTGTACTTCACTCATAAGCTCTTTAGTCTAAATTTGAACTGATTTCTAAGCAAGTATTTTTTCTTCTGTTCAGTGTTGCTTAACTAACTCACTGTTTCATTAGTTTTTGCACGTTTTGTAAAATATTCTCCCACTCAGCATTAGGAGTGCTGAAGTACCAGAAGAAAAATAATTTCATCTGGGTATCGCAGTATGATCATATGGAATTATTACCCCAAAAATCTTCTGATGTCACCCTCTCTCATTCTTATCTTATAGATCCAAGGATCTGAATAGTACATATAAGTACCCAAACTTCTGGATAATTATCTGACATTAAATGAATCTTCATAAATTCAATTCTAATTATACACAAAACAGAGTTAACTTGGAGCAGTATAAGTTAATGAAAAAACAAAATCAGTAAAAGATTCAGTAAAATATTTCCTTTTGTAGCATAACTGTAAGTTTATGCTACATGAGAACTGTGCAGTTTGGGTGTGCTGATTACCCAAAGATATTTTCATGGTAGCCTGAGACTCCACACATACCAAAATGCAAAACCACATCTGTTTTCTCAGTTTAAATTGCTACATGATGCTCACTCAGCCTCTGTACTCTGGCATGTGCCAAAACCTTGGCTGAATAAAAAGAATGCCTGCCAAATATATCCACTTTCTAAAAGTATGCAAATAGAGGACTTTGGGGATGCATAACTCAGCCTTCTTTCTCAAAGTTACATTAACAATATCCCCCTTTGTCACTGGAGCAATGTAAACAAAAACTGTTAAAAAAAAAAAAAAAAGAAAAGAGGTAAATCCCTACCTACGTCATGATGCTTCTCACAGAATTTGAGTAAACTACACGTGGTCGTAAAAAAGGGGGGACTTTTTAAATTGCTTGGCATGTCCACATTACAACAGAACATGATATGATGAGCATAGCTCAGCCAAAACAGCCTTGAGCCACCCTGGGTTGGGATGAGGATGGCTG